>NC_142798.1:1877167-1889667 GCF_049724085.1 Artemia sp. Qi Xiang Cuo | reverse complement strand
ATACAGACATTTTCAGGAAGGATTTTTTCTGGTGGGGGGGGACTGGAGGAGGGGGTTACTCGGAAGAATCTCTCCGCGGAGGATGATTATTTGGGGTAAGGGACATTTCTATGAAGACATTTCTGATTTCCAAGCATTATTTAAAAAACAATCAGAAATTTAATAAAAAAAAACAAGTTTTCTTAAACTTAAAGTAAGGAGCGACATTAAAACTTAAAACGGACAGAAATTATTCCGTATATGAAAGGGGCTGTTCTCTCCTCAACGCCTCGCTCTTTGAAACATATATATTTGAAGTCGGAATTAAAATCTGATTCTTTTGATGTATCTATTGGTATCAAAATTCCGTTTTTTAGAGTTTCGGTTACCATTGAGCCGGGTCGTTCCTTACTTACAGTTCGTTACCACGAACTGTTTGATATTCGAAGGCTACCGTGCTCTAAGTTAAAAGGTTGTGTTCGGCCTACTGATCTTTTTTTATGTTAAACTACTGGAAGTTAAATTATCTTTTTATACACGCCTGTTCCTGCATCTAAGTGAGAAATGCACCCGACAACAAAACATGTATGTGAATAATATATAAATCTGATTTTATAATCTATAGGTGCACCGGATACGTGTATAGTACGATGGAAAATACAAAATGAGTTTATATAGAAAAAAATATATTTATTAACTGAAAAATTACCCCCCCCCCACCCTCAAAAACATTAAAAATAACATTTTTGGTATTTTCATTGAAATGCCTTTTTACGAATTCTTACCGAAAAAGTTGAAAAAAAACAATACAATTGTCCCCACCTCCTAAATTAAAATAAACAAATTTTTGACCCCCCTGTCTTTCTCTTGCATTTCTAGTAACTGAATACACTGCTCTTCGTACAAATTCAAAATAGTGTTGGTCCCACCCAAGATCCACCAAGATTTTGATATTAGGAGCTGATAGTGAAAAATATTTCTGCAAGTGAGAAAAAGAGATATATTGAATTAAAAAAAATAGAGAATTCTAATCATATTGGAAAATAAGTTGGATGTGAACAACAAGCTAAACTAGTCGATAGAATCATGTTTCGAGACATGGGACATAAATATCAGTTTCAAAAACTGTCACGTAATTTAATTTGAATTGGCAACTTCTCTCTCTCTCTCTCTATAGATTTCATAGATATTCTGTCAGTTGACAACAATAAGACCTCTTTGAGTGGATGGAGAAGTGTGTTTTTTCACGGGAGGCAAAAAACAATCTAGGTACCTAAGACTCATTGAAGAGTAACCAGACACAGTGTAATTTACTTGGCTTTGGAAAACATTTTCTTTTACTAACGGCAACTACTGCTACCAGTAACAGCTCACTGCACCACCCAGCCGACTTGAGGCACACACGGCTACGCACGCTTCTCCTTCATCACAATTTATTCAAAGCTTTCCGCTTTGCACCTCCCTCCACCGAGTATTTCTATATTTCCTTCAAAGCCTTTTTTACAACCTCTTCCCATTTCATTGGGGGACCATCTCATTTTCGTTTAGCTCTAGAGAGGTGGCTGAAAAGGACGATATTTGGCAATCTGTCATCCTTCATAAACGACAACAAGAACTTAAAATTAGAAAGAATTTGTTTTTGTTCAAAGTTTTGAAGGAGGAATCCCACTCCTAGCTTTGAATTTGTTCTTCTACCACTAATACTTATCGCAACATCAATCTACCTGATGTAAATACAGCTGCGGACATGCTTCCTCTACCCCAGTATTTTCAAAACTTGAGGGGCAAAAGGGATGAGCGCCCCGGGCGGCAGAACAAGCTAAAGAACAAATTACAAAGAAAAACTCTCCGAAAGAAGAGCTAATTCAACGTTTGAAACTATCTCAATTACAATACCCGAGTGATTTGTCAAGCATAGTTACACGTTCTTAGTAGTCTCTGGCCTTTCCCACCTGTTATGCTTTAAGGGTTCATTTCTGCATTGAGAGGATTGAATGATGCAATGGGAACATGGTGCCCATATGGTGTGGGGGACAGAGGGGAGCTCCAGTCCCCCCTGGCAGGATGATGCTGCCTTATATTTTATATTTTTGTTTTGAGATTTCTATTATACAGTATTGGAAGTGCCGATTAGACCAGCTAAGCCCCCCCTCCCCCTAAAATTCAGCTTATGGCTGCTAATGAATGGGCATGGGTGGGGTTATACAGATGTCTAGTGCCCAGCTAGGTATATATGCTCGGTTGGTCCCCCCGTTAATAATTTTAAGGGTTTCAACAGGTACCAATGCAAGAAAATGAAGGAAGGCAATAGTTTTACTTTTTTTTTCATGAAGACACAAAAAAAGGTATTGGTCGAGTTAACTGAGAACTTCAGAGTTATCAGTGGGGCCTTTCCCAGGCCACTCAGCGCGTCCCCAGGTGGCGGATAGGGGAACGTCCTGTAGATATGCAGGGCACCTCCCGGTAGGGAGGCGCGGACCAAGGGAGGACCCGGTCTCTGGGGGTCTTGAAATATAGCTGGAGCACCCACGTCTGGGGGCCATAAGTTCAGGCGGAGGAGGTGGAAGGACCCTCTGATGTGCGCTGGGCAGGGCCCATTGGCGTATGGATACATCCCGCCAGTCACAAACCTTCTCCCAGCAATGGGAAAATTGCAGGTGATGCAGGACACCAGAAGGGCGCATTATCGGTAGTAGATATAGCCGACCCCTGCTAGGGATGGAGAGGAGTGGCTTACCGCCGTCCTGAAATTAGCCAAGAAACCTCTTTTCCTATAAAATATGAAGTACAAACGATCAAGAACGAGAACCAATACTACCGCGTCCGGGGCAACCGACGAAGTTACTGCGTCTGGGGCAACCGACGAAGTTACCGCGTCCGGGGCAACCGACGAAGTTACCGCGTCCGGGACAACCGACGAACTGACGACCCAGAATCTCCCTTTAACAGTGTTGACAACTCCAAACCCGGAGGCTATGCTTTCTCCTAAATTGATTTTATATGTTGGAACCCTGAACGTTAGGACGCTTGCTAAACAAGTCAAAATAGATCTTGTCCTAAATGAACTAAACCGATATAAATGTGATATTGTGGGACTTTCAGAAACACACCTCCCTAGCACTGGCGAAGAAAGGATCGGCAACACTAGTCTGATAGTGTCTGGGAGAACCGATGGCGTCCATCGCCAATGTGTTGGCTTTTTGATGTCGACTAAGGCACGAAGATCCTTTATTTCCGTAACACCTGTGTCAGAACGGTTGATTATGATACGAATGAAAGGATCCCCGATCAACATCACGATCATACAAGTCTACGCTCCTGACTGCAGCAAACCAAATGAAGAGTCTGACAATTTCTACCTTCAACTGCAAAGCTTAATTGACGCAGTTCCTAAAAAAGACCTTATTGTTGTCATTGGCGACTTCAATGCTATTGTTGGTAACGATTCTGCTCGAAATGAAGATGTTATGGGTAAATTTGGCCTTGAACGACTTAACAAGAGGGGCGAACGCCTCATTGAATTTTGCAGAGACAGTGATCTAGCCATTACCAATACTCTCTTCAAACATAGAGAACGTCGTAAGGCGACATAGACTTCGCCGGATGGAAAAACCCGTAATCTTATTGATTACGTGCTCGTCTCTAGGCGGTGGAAATCATCTGTGCTAGATACTGTCACCCTCGCAGGTGGCGATTTCGACAGCGACCAGTCCCTGGTCATGTCTGCACTAAAGATACGCCTGAAATCTTCCGCAAAGCTGAATAATAGACCCGCTCGTTTCAACACACATCTTCTCAAAGACCCTCAAATCCGCCAGACCTACATCGATGAACTGTCTACTGAAATATCGGACCTTCTTTCTAATATTCCTGTAACTCTATCTAAAGAGGATATCGATAAACTGGTCACGGACTCCTCTAAGATCATCAGCAAAGTAGCGATGTCCACCCTAGGAACCAAAAAGGGTGATAAAAAGCCTTGGATAACAAATGAAATTATTTTATTATGTACTGAGAAACGAAAACACAATAACAGGTCAGACAGAGAGAGCAGGGACAGATATAAGCACTTGAAGCGTGCTGTAGAAAAAGCCACCCGTAGAGCCCATCGCACCTACATTAAAGACAAATGTGACCAGTGTGAGGCTGATTTTAAGAGAGGCGATTCATACTTCATGTATAAGAGAGTTCGTGAGCTAACAAGCAAGAAAAGCCTCAGTTCTTGTACACTGCTAGATAAAAATGGCTCTCAGATACAAAGCACAGAAGGTATCCGATCGAGATGGATGGAGCATTTCAAAGAAAAGCTTAATCCTGATATCTTTCCAAACTCTGCTGTCCTGGACCTCTTGCCCGTTACTGTCTCAGATCCCAGCCCACCTCCTCTCCGTTCTGAGGTCGAAGATGCAATCCAAGCGCTGAAGACTAACAAGGCCCCTGGCCCGGACGGGATAAAGGCAGAACTGCTGAAAGTCCGGTGTGAACCACTTATAGATCTTTTCCACAAGATTGTATCCGGTGCCTGGCAAAAGAGTCATTTCCCAACTTCTTGGTGCGAAGCCACAATTGTTCCACTACACAAGAAGGGGTCAAAGGCAATATGTGATAATTACCGTCCTATTAGCCTAACAATTCAAACTGCCAAGATCTTCACCCGAATTATACTCCAACGGATCAGAGCCGTGTCATCCTTAGTCATCCAAGAATACCAAGCCGGTTTTCGCCCTGGGAGATCGACCGTTGATCAAATTTTCACTGTTCGCCAAATTTTAGAGGAATATCTGGAATTCGGTCGCGGCCTGTATCAGCTCTTCATCGACTTTAGGCAAGCATTTGACCTTATTTGGAGAAATGGCCTATGGCATATCCTTCTCCATTACGGAATCCCACGAAACCTAGTAGATCTTATCAAGGATATGTACTCAAAATTTGGGAGTCGTGTGATGACTAGTGAAGGTCTCACTGACAGTTTCCAGACTTCCGCAGGTGTCCTTCAAGGATGCCTTTTGTCTCCAGAGCTGTTCAACCTTGTCCTCACAGCAGTCTTATCCCTGGTGGAGACAACTTGTGGCGCACATATAGGGGGTGTTCAGATAGATAAGCTAGCCTACGCCGACGATATCAACGAAATGGCTGAAACACCCGAGGATCTACAAGCCGTTCTTAACGACGTCGTCGAAGCCACTAGTTCTTTTGGAATGATCATAAATGTATCAAAAACAAAGGCTATGTGCTGCTCACGAAAGCCAAAGGATACAGTTAAGCCAGACCTGAAAATTAATGGAGAGAGTATCCAGTGGGTTGACGAGTTCCCTTACCTCGGTAGTCTGATCACCAGCGACAACAGTCTATCAAAAGACATCAAAAGACGTCTCGCCCTCGCGAGTTCCAGTTTCAAGGCCCTTATGCCCATATGGCGAAGCAAGGATTTGTCTCTGCGGCTTAAGACACGACTTTTTGATACCCTGATCATCCCCATCGCAATCTACTCATGTGAAACATGGACACTGAATGTAGATGACAACCGTCGACTTGCAGCATTTGAAACTAAGTGCCTCCGTCGCATCGGCGGGATCACTTACCTTGATAGAATCTTAAATCTCGAACTTCTCGAGCGCCTTAAAGTACAACAAACAATTCTCATGAAGATCCAGCTCCAGCAACTTCGATGGCTCGGTCACGTACAACGGATGAGTCGGTCCCGTCTCCCAAAAATCACCTTCGAAGGCCAAATTCACGGTTCTCGTCCTCGTGGTCGTCCCCCAAAAACGTGGAAGGAAAACTTTGCACCTCACCGCCTCTCGGACCTTCTTCGCCTAGCAAAAGACCGTGAAGCATACAGAAGGCACATCCACGCCGTTACGAAGAAAGAGGCCCCAAGACGACCTTCAAGGACGAATGGGACTTAAGTCAAGTAAGTCAAGTATAGAAACTAACATTAATTGTTCCCAGGCAAAATTGGCATAGTCATTACTTTACCTACATTTTTTATCAGAATTTACATTTAAGGCTTAAGCAGCTCAGCACCAGTGAAAGAGGCGAATAAAAGCAAAAGCTTTTCTAACAGCTAATAACCCGCTAGTCCTAATTGACGGACAAGGGTAATAAGGATTCTTCAATTTTAATAATTTTAATAAGGCAAAAAACGTTAATAAAACTCAAATAGAACACCGTTCAATTTTTCTTACTTCACTAGGATGCAGCTATCGCTGCAACTATGATTTATCTTGGATTTGAAGCATTTCACGTTTACAGGCGTAATCTTTTCCGAATGTTTTGCAAGGAAAGGAGAGACAGTAAGGGAAAAAACAATAAAGGAAACAATAATAAGGAAAAGAGAGGAAATAAGAATCCTAAGAAGACGCGGGTATGACTACAGACTCTTCCAATCATCTTATACATGAATTGAGACAAGGGGAATGGGTTCTTTATAATTTGTATATAAGCTTTTTGAGATACAAAACCCTTATGACTCCTGCTGCCCTTTTATAGCAAGGCTCAACCTAAATTTGTGCATTGAAATTAAGATCAAAAGTTTAAGCCAAATCAGTGAACTGCTAAAATTGGCAACATAAAATGGAGATCTAGTTGAAATATAACCCTGTACCCTGTACCTGTACCCTGTAACCCTGTACCTGTTTCAATAGCCACCGGGGGTGTATGTGCGTATTAATTTTTTTTTTTTGCACTTTGGATATAAAGATGAAGACAGAAAAAGAAGAGAGCGGTTTTTCTGAAACAAAATCTAGAAAAGTAAGAAAAAAAAATTACTCTAAGCGGTACTCTAAAAAACAATAAAATATTTAAAATACAGTCTTTGTATCTGTATTCATTCCTGAAATTAGCATGGAATGTGTAAAACAGGAAAAAATATAGTCCCAATTTTGATACTTCTGATTTTGTAGTAAGTAAATTGTTGTGTTTTATATTATCAAATAAAAAAAACAAGTTTTTACAACTGAAAGTAAGGAGCAATATTAGAAATTAAAATGGATATAAATTATTCCATATCTGCCGGGAACTGTCCCTACTCAATCCCTCACTTTTTACGCAAAATTTTTTTTAATGCTTTAAGAAAGCTACTTATTGTCCAATTAAAGGGTCTCTGTGTTTCCGGAGTCGTGTTTAAATAATTGGGACATAAAGTCAAACTTTAGCATAAAGAGTGAAGAGTGAAGGATTGAAGAGCGGGCAGCCCTCCCATAAATGGAATAATTTCTGTTCGTTTTTAAGTTGTATTGTTGCTCCTTACTTTCAATTAGAAAAAATTGTTTTTATTCAATTTATGATTGTTTTCCAAATAATGCCGGAAACTCCGCCTCTCTTCTCTAAGGAAAGCCTCCCAGACGAAAAGTTCCTCCATGGAAAATTCTTGCCAAGTCCGATAAGTAAAACTTCCTGCGGACAATTAACCCTGGGAGATTCTACTCACTTCCATTTGAAAAAAAACTTTTTTTTTATTAGTTTTTGAGCGTTTTTCAAATCATGTCTGAAATCCCACACCCTTCTTTGGAAAATTTTCAACGGAAACCCCCGCCCAAATGGTAAGTTTTTCCCCGCGAAAAATCAACCCATGGAGCATTTATTCAGTGGAAAATCTCCACCCCAGACAGTTCCATCCCGCAGGAAATTTCCTTTGGTTAGGTCCCTCAGTATATCTCCATATGTAAAATTGGGTCACCAAAGAGAAAGTAAGACAAATAACACGAATTCATATATGAATTATAATAAATTCCCCGCCCCTCCCGTGCAATATTTTCCCTTGATAATTAAACAGGACACATCCCTCCCACCGGAAGTTCTCGCCGTGGAAAAGTGTCTCTCTTACCCCGAAGTATGTCTTTATATTTCCAATAACAATTACTATATGCAAAACAATGGGCAAATTACATTTGCCCTTTCCCCAGTGGCTCTGGGGGGTCATACCATCCCCAGAGGCAAAGCTGTTGGTTTTCCAACTATGCTGAGCAATATTTCTTTCTCTAAATTTTGATCGAATGTCTTTAGGGAAAAAAAGAAAATTGGGAGTCGCCCTCCAACTTTTTTGGTCAACAAAAAGGATACTCGAACCTTAAATTTTTATTTTAATTACCCCTCGCTCGATCTTCTAGGATCACTGGTATGATAACATCATTTATGGCCCCCCCCCCCCTATGGAACCCTTTGCAGATCGGGGCCTGAAACATCTACAGTAAGGTCCTCTAATGGGCTGAACCTGATGGTTTGATTTTCATTATGACCCCTTCACTCTTTGGGGGTGTTTTCCCTTAAGTCAGGCAAATTTTTCCAGACTCGTACCTTTTGATGGGTAACATTAATCTTAATGAATTTTGTATATTTGGAATCAGCATAAAAAGCCAATTCTCTCAATGTATCTATTGTTCTCAAAATTTAATTTTTTAGAGTTGCGGTTGCTACCAGGCCGAGTCACTCCTCACTTACAGTTTGTTACCAAAAACTGTTTGATAATATTGTTATGGGTAAACATAGGCTATATTTCATGAATGTTACGCTTTACATTTGACTAATCTAACCCACTTCCATTTTACTAGGCTTATGCTATGTTTAAGAGAGTGCAGTTTCTTATAAAATCAATAATATTATGTGGCTTACAGCCAGATCCAAGGGAATTAAAAACCCTGTACTTCCGTATTAAAAATTATACTGTGATACCACTGGTTTATTCTTGTGACGCATTTTTCACACGCCAGTTATATTATTCTTTAAGTCAGGAATGAAAAAACAAGCCCCACACTTTCCAAATCGGGTTACCTAATGCGACAAATCTGGACAGACAAGAAAATGTCTTTTTCGGGAAGACAATAAATCCGCCTTTTAAAATCCGATTGGCCCGATGAGCCACAACATATCTTACAAGTAAACTCACTTTTTCTCTGTTAAGCTCATTTCTGAAATGAAATAAATTCTATAAAAACCTAAGTTTGAGATGTATTAAACTATTTTTCTTTTAATTCACTGTAAGAGAGATGCACTAAAAATTGCAAAAAATGTAATATTTAAATTTCAGAGTTTAAAAAGTAAACGAAGACCTTTCAGGTAATCTTATATAAGTACCTCCCCTAATATTACCTAAAAATATCTTTCAGAAAGAAAATATTAAAGCATCGTGGAAAGTAGGAATAAAATCTGATTGCTTGGATTGATTAATTGACAAAAAAGAAAATTGACACAAAACCACATATATCTTCCGAATTACGAACAATCAGAAATTCAGTTGTAATGTTAAGCGTTTATCCAAAGATAGTGGATACCAAATTTAAAAAAAAGGAAGGTGGGCGAAAAATCAGCAAAAACATATGGTACCAAACAACTTAAGAAGGTATAACTTTCCTTTGAAGGTCTTTGAGAATCAACAGATTATTATAATATAAATTTTACTGACAAAATTGTTACCAACTTTAATTAATTAGTTTTGCATATTTATTTTCACGGTTCAACGTGACAACATTGACAAAAATGTAGCACTGCCCTAAAAGCTTCATAATTTTGAAACAATCAAATGAAAAATCTTATAAAAGCACAGTTTCCAGGTATGAATAAACCTCAAATGAGTCCATGGGGCAAAAATATTTTATTTTAATGTACCTGGTACTTCAAATTGTATCTTGAAATCTCTTTTTTACAGCCCATTTGTGCCATTGTTTAATATTATCATTTCCCAACACAATGATTTAAAGTGGTGGGGGTTCTAGACCTTGGTAGGGGGGGGGGCTGCCCCCCTCCCCCAGTTTTTCTGATATCTAACATTAAATTTCTTTTATTTCATATTTTATGATTCTATTAGGTACCCTGTCTCCCCTCTTCCAGGTTATGAGACCTAAACCACTACCGCTTTAGAGTAGGGCCCTGTAACAGAAATTGCAACAGAAACAGTTTAAAAGTAACAGTGGTAGCCTAACATGTCCCTGTAACAGCGTAATAGAGATTATAAAATATTTAGATTTTCAAATTATTTATTCATAAAATTAAAACTGGAACTTAAAACAAATCACTCTTCCAGCAAGATTGGAAGTAATAATTAACATTCACTTTGCCACTTGTAAATCGTCATCACTAGACGCCGGCTCTGCGCTGCTTAGGTGGTCATATTTCGTTTCAGGAACTTCTTCATGCTCAGGCTTCTCGATAAGGAGAGCAAGGATCTCTTCTCTTGTCAAGACAGATGAGCCAGGAGCTCCTAAAAGAAGAAAAGGATCAGTATTGTAGGTTACTAAGGGTCAATAATAGGCACATTTCAATACCTAAAAGCTACAGGTCCTCATAAGGAATATTTTACATCAGTCCGTATTTTGAAAATTAATTGTCAAACCTGCTTGATGTCGCCAACAAATTTGAAGAAGGAGAAACGGTATTACAAAATTATCCAGCAATTGGATATATAATCATATCTGTGAACTAAATTATTATAATATAGCTAATAGGTTTACCTCTGCCCACTTTGAAGGAAAATAAAATGAAGTATCTGATATGTGAAAATTGTCTCTGGACACAGAACAAAAAAACCTCTTTGCACAAACAGTTTTAGACTATCACTCGAATTAGTTTAAATGTTGTTTACACTGGTTTACTGGGAAACACAGTCACAGACAAGTATACACTGCAATCACAGATGAATTTATTTCGGGGAAGCGGCAAAAACATGAAAAAAAGTCAGCTTTTATTAAGAATACAAGAGACCAGGGCCGTAGCCAGGATTTTTTCGAGGGGGGGGGGGTGTAGAAAAACTTAAATAAAGGCATCAAAAATTTGTTTATATGAGCTTTTGTTATATTTTTAAAAGTTAGGCACATATTTCGGGGCGGGGAGGGGGGTGGGGGGTCTCGTCCCTACAAGAGACTATGGAATAAAAGAAAAAAATTGAGATTTTGGCATACAGGGTTGGTAGTACCCCCTCCCCTTTCTACGTACCTGCTTACACATTATTCATATTGACAATTACAGGGGAATAATTTCTGTTATTTTTAAGTTTTAACGTTGCGCCTTACTTTCAGTTGAAAAAACATGTTTTCTTATTTAAGTTCTGATCGTTTTTTAAATAATGCCGGGATCTGCAGCGATATGCGGCGATATAATAATGCAGCGATCTCGTCTATGGTCAATTGAAAAATTAATGCGATTTAAAACGTATAAATTAAATACCAAATGAAACTCAAACTTGCAAGGGATTATAATCTTATGGATATATTTTATATTTAATTTGTCATATTAGTAAATCGGAAATGGTAGCATACGTATGTAATTTTCCTGCAATCCTACAGTTTTAGTGGTTTCAGCGCAAGACGACGATTTTCGCTATCGCTCGAAAGCTGAAATTAAGTAGTCCATCTAGCGAACTATATTTTGTAATTCGATTTAGATTTTTTTTTTTATATAAATTGAAAAACATGTTGAAAAAGCGTAAAAGTAGGAAAGGTTTCCTACATTTTAATTTGGTTAGATCAGAAATCCATTTAAATATATATGATCAAATGCTCCCTCTAAGCTTTATATTTTTCCAATCTTATACCAAATTCTAAATCCGTCTTTTCATTTTAATTTCATCAGATATATTTCAATTTGTTTCATACTTAACCCGACCTGTTTCAATTTCAATCGGATGGAATTCAATTTCATATCCCAACTGTTTTTGGAACGTCCCTCTCAAGTCCTCACCCTGCCCATAATCGTCACAACTACTTGGCAATTGTGAATAGCGAAACTACCTAAATTTCAGGATTAATTAACTTAGGATGCTGTTAGATGGTGATTTATAAGTGTAACGTCAATTACGGCACTCGTATATATCCTAGCACTCCTAATCAATTCTACCAATTTTAAATTTGTAAAAACATCATTAGTAACGTTTGCCATCTTACCATTGTGCGATTGCCAACTTAACTTAAAGACCATTTAGCAATGAATATCGTGTTGATTATAGTTAAATTATTCCACCAACCCATTTGTTCTTCCTTATATGGTTATATCTACTTTCCTTCCCCACATCAAATCAGCCTAGGCTAGAATACCACTTATTCCTAGTTGTACCAATCTGGGCGTTAAAGCCCCAACAGAAATGCTCTATTTCTATCAGAGATTTCTATCACCTGAGCCTTGCAAACCTAAACATAGCCCTATTCATCATGAGTCATACTTCCTGTCTATATACCCTGTCCTTTCAGCCTAAATAAATAAATCTTACGGCTCCATTGTAAATGAGCCCTCGTGCGCCTGACCTCTCGTGCAACTGAAACCCCCTGCATACAAACGCTCATGCACCTGACCCCCCTGTAATTGAACCCCAGAGCAACTGAAACCTCGTGCAACCGAATTCCATGTAACTGAACCCTCGTGCAATTGAACCCTGGTGCAACTCTATTCCATTTAACTGTACCCTCGTGTAACTAAACCCCCGTGCAACTGAATCTCCGTGCAAGTGAACCCACGTGTAACTGAGCCCTCGTAAAAGTAAATCCCTGTGCACCTGAACCCTTGTACAAATTAAACCCCCGTTACCTGGACCA
>NC_142798.1:387047-414836 GCF_049724085.1 Artemia sp. Qi Xiang Cuo | reverse complement strand
AAGTACTATTAATTCAAGATGTTATAACTTGGATATGGTATGTGATTTATTGGAATTGTTTCTATTTAATACTTTTATAAGATTGATTGGTAATTTATATAAACAAACTGTTGGCATTCCTATGGGTGGGAATGCGAGTCCATCCAGAGCGGACTTGTTTTTAAGTCAATTAGAATACGAATATATGATAAATAAAAATAGCCCAAGCAATGTAAAATATAACCTTTCAAATAATAAAAGATATCCGGACGATCTCTTAGTAATAACTTGTGCAAAGTTTATTGAGATTTCAAAATATTTATCCACAAGAGGTAATTCTGGAACCTAGCTATGGGACAAGAAACTATGGCCATTTTTAGATTTAAATATTAATATTTCAGATAATAATAAATTAGTTTTTAAAATATATAATAAAACGGATGATTTTAATTTTGAAGTAATTTATTTTTCATTCCTTGAAAGTAATATACATTCAAATATTACTTATTCAGCTTATTATTCCCAATTATTTAGGTATGCAAAAATTTGCAGCAATTACACAGATTTTAAAATAGATTTAAAAAGCTTAGCGAAAAACTGATCTTAAGAGGTTTTTCTGCCAAAAAAATTTGTTGGCAATTAAAAAAATTTAGTTTTATGTATCATGAACTTTTAGGTAAATATACAAAAAATTATAAAGAAATATTGAATGAAATTTTAATATAATTTCTCTTTCGCTTTTCTTTTTTTGAATTTTGAATTTGCAGATTGTTTTATGACAAGCTTGAAGAACTTTAAATCTGTAATTGGATCTGGATACCAATAAAAGACTTTGTTTTATAACTCACATCTGGACCAATCTTTATTTTTTCCAGAATGGTCTTTGCTCAGTGACCTCTGGGATGTTATTAAGGAAAGAATGAAACTCATTTTGTATGTAATTTTCAATAGCTTTACTAGTATGCATCTATTTCACAAGTTTCACCTAACATAGGGATACCATAAAGATCTTATGGTAGAGCCTCCACTGTGCTCGGGTAAAGAAAGTAAAGCCTCAAAACTCGTTAAGGCAGGTGGTATGTCATTATATATATATATATATATATATATATATATATATATATATATATATATATATATATATATATATATATATATATATATATATATATATATATATATATATATATATATATATATATATATATATATATATATATATATATATATATATATATATATATATATATATATATATATATATATATATATATATATATATATATATATATATATATATATATATATATATATATATATATATATATATATATATATATATATATATATATATATATATATTAAATTTAGATTTAAGGTGTTCCTATTGTGTTATATGTATATATATATATATATATATATATATATATATATATATATATATATATATATATATATATATATATATATATATATATATATATATATATATATATATATATATATATATATATATATATATATATATATATATATGTGTGTGTGTGTGTGTAAATAACTACTAAAAATAGCTAATTCAGTGACTACTTTTGATTAAAAGGACTCATTTCCTTTTCCATACAAACAAAAGAACAATTTCAAAGAACGGACTGTTTAAAAAAAGGTTTCTTTTACAATATGGATTACAATATGGCTGTTTAAAGAACTATAATAAAAGTAGCAGAATGCTGAATGTCATTTATGACATTAGCAAACACAAATGTTTGCTAATGATTATATATATATATATATATATATATATATATATATATATATATATATATATATATATATATATATATATATATATATATATATATATATATATATATATATATATATATATATATATATATATATATATATATATATGTATCAATGGTTGTCGCAACAAAGAAAAAGACATAGATGATCTCCTTCTAATTTATGACGTGCTATTTATCCAGGAGCATATGCTTTCCGGGACGAATATAAACTTCCTGGACAAATCCCGCTCGCACGATGTCTTTTTAGAGCCAGCGAGATCTATGCCAGGGCGTCCGTTCGGAGGTTGGCAATATACGCTAGGAAAGAATTTTTGGCTAAGCCAACAATTAGAAGCAGTAGTCTGTTGTGCGTCTCTGTTGAGGGAATTGAGTTCATCAACATATACATGCCTACTAATTACAACAATACTCTTTCTCTGACAAAGTTCTCAAAAGCAGCGGATGTCCTAAGACAACATTTGGAGGCTCTTGAGCTTCGTGGGTGTAAGTGACTAATTGCCGGGTACCTCAACTGTGACCCATACAAGGACCATGTTCTATCCGATATTCTTATGTATTGTCTCCCCACCACTGTTAAGATTTGGCCGAAGTCTCTGGATTTTCCGTACACCCATACTAGTGGTCATACCTCAAATATTGACCACGTACTTTCATGCACATCCATTTCTAGTCTTCCAGTTACAGTTTGCACTGATAATCCGATTAGCGACCATTCCGGACTTCCGTTTCAGATGGAGCCAACACAGAGCACTATTTACTCTTGTTCCAAAAAGTGGGTCTACAAGCAAAATTGGGAGAAATGCAATATTCCCCTTTAAGTCACCACAGTTGCTTCGGTCCTAAGTTTCATCAAAGTTCCTTCTCATCTACTCTGCTCTGGCCCTTCCAAAGTCTCAGCCATGGTTGATTTTAGCTATTATTACCATCAAGTACTCCAGGCTCTGAAAGTTGCCGAAGCGAAAGCGGGTCCTACAAGACGAGCCAAAATTGGGAAAGAAAACCGATGTGGTCCGAATCCACTGAACTCCAGTCGGCAAAACGACATGCAAAATCTTGGCTAAACATTTTGATTGCTTGTGGAAGACCGCTAAGGGGGACTCTATTCGAACTGAAACGGAGCACAAAACGCAAGTATGAAGCTGAAATGAAGAGGTACCGAATTATCGGGCGTATCCATTGTATATCCAATGAGGTTACACATAACACTGCCGGGGTTGCCACCACATCCAAATAAAAATCACCAGTTTTTCACCAAGAAAATCACCAGATTTTCACCAAGAAAATCACCAGTATTTCACAAAAATCGCCAGAAACCGGTGGTCAATAGTGATAAGCTTTATACCAAAAAGACGAGTTGGGTACCTTGAGCTTTTCTTTGCAAATGCTTTTCTTTTATCTTTTTTCTAGGTTTCCATTAAAATGAATAACCCCAATAATCCTCTTTTGTCCTCAAATCGGAATTTCATTTGCTTATGAGAGTTTTTAAACACTCTTCCATAGTTGGTATCCTTAGTGGTAAACTTCAGCTCTGAAAAAAACTACCCAAATGGTGTCAATTTCTTATATATATTTTTACTTCCTGAAAATTGTCGTGGGTCAAGTCTAAGCTGAAATATCAAACAATCGGTGATAGATCTTATTTACCTGTTTCCTTAGACGAGAGCCCCTTGAGACTGAACCCCCTGGTTTCTTGAGACTATTAAGTCTCTTGAAAAAGACCTAGCCTAGGCTGCTGAATGTATGTTCATGTGGGACTATGTCTTCTTTACCTGAGAAATTTTTATTTTCGTTTCTGAGCCTCAATCCGTTTTATCAAACATGGGACACACATGTATGTATTTATAAATTAAAATTTGTAACTATCAGGAAGACGATTGCCAAGCTAAAAGGATACACAAAAGCCCAAAATAACGCCACTCTTTAGAAATAACGAATGAAAAAAACCATAAAATATGAAAGTCACTGATTATTTCACCTCAGTAAGACTGCGAAACCAATCACGCATGGAATGTTAACCAATTTTGTAAAAAAAATCATTAAATTAAATGAAAATCACAAGAAATCACTATATTCAAAAAAATCATTAGAAAAATCACCAGGAGGATGAAAAATCACCAGATCTGGTGATAAATCACCAGCGGTGGCAACTCTAAACACTGCTAGACAATCAGTTACCAGTTTACGGGTTGAACTTTTTCAGATTTCCTCTAGCTATGTTGTAGCTTTGGCGTCGTCATTACCTCATACGCTGGTACATCTATTAACAAAAGCTTTCTCCGGTATTGCAATACAAAGACGGGGTCAAAGACATCAAAATTCCTCCAAAAAACAAACTCTTCCACAACTATCCAGTCCCTCTCCATGGCCGACTCAGACCAGTTTCTATTTCGTGGTACAAGGGGTCATAAGGATAGACACTATCCAAGGTAGTTTTTTTGGTTTTAATTCAACATATAAAACATTTTTATCAGTAAAAAAGGAAATTGAATTTATACTCAAAATATTTTTGTAATAAGAGAGGAACAGCATGCATATTGCACAATTATTCACAACATCTTTTTGGGAATTTGTGCAATGTTTGCTAATGATTATGCCTTCTTCAATAGAGATATCCAGGACACTATTGCGATATTGTTTATACAAATTCAATTTTTGAATTGATTTTTAGTGCCTTAAAAGACTCTTCCAAGAGTCTTTCCTTTTTTCATTTTTGTGCCGCTAAATGGTTAATTCAAATGATGAAAAGATGAAAAACCGTATTATGTAAATTTTGCAACCCTTTTTGTTTTAGACTCTATTGTTAGTCCAAACTTTGATGACATAGACTCTTATGCGTTTTAAAATGCATTGATGCACTTCAGAAATGTTTCTCCTAGGTTTCCTACATATGAAACATATACACATTTTTAACATATTTATGTATATTTATATAAATATCTACTTTTATTCTAGGCCTGGTGTTTAGTAGGCCAGATAATTATTTGTATTTTAATAGTTTAGCTGCGGTAAATCCAGTATTTGGGTATGGATAATACCTTTCATAAGTTTATATTTTATAAGTTACATAAGGTCATAATAGCTTGGCTGTATAGACCGTCATTACATAAGGTCATAACGCCTAGGGCGTACATGCCGTCATCATATAAGGTCATAACGCCTAGGGCGTATTGGCCGTTCATAACATGAGGTCATAACGCCTAGGGCGTACAGGTCGTTATTGCATAAGGTCATAACGCCTAGGGCGTATAGGCCGTCACTACATAAGGATATAACGCCTAGGGCGTACAGGCCGTCATTAAATAAGGCCATAACGACTAGGGGTATAGGCCGTCGTAAAATAAGGTCATAACGCCTAGGACATACAGGCCGTCATTACATAAGGTCATAACGCCTAGGTCGTATAGGCCGTCATAACATAAGGTCATAACGCCTAGGGCGTACAGGCCGTTATTACATAAGGTCATAACGCCTAGGGCGTATAGGCCGTCATTACATAAGGTCAAAACGCCTAGGGCGTACAGACCACCATTACGCAAGGTTATAACCTCTACGGCGTTATAGGCCTTCTGGCAAGGGATAAGTTGGTCTGGAGATTGTAGCTCAGATTAGACACAGCATTTAATTATAAAGATTTTATAGTTGGTTAAAATTGAGCACCGATTCCGGAACAGATGACATGGTCTCTTTGGCAGAGTCACTGGACCTTGTATACGAAGTACTGGGTGACACCATCAAACCCAGGCCTACCATTACCGTCCAACAGCCTCGCTCGGCGGCAGAGCTGGTTTTGGCAATTAAGCCATTCCAGAGAAAACAGCTTATCACGTTACCTTTCTCCCCAATGCTGAAAAACTTCATCAAGCAGCGCTCAGAAGACCTGCAGTCAACAACAAAGAATAAGCCACTCTCAGAACATGATAGTTTCTTTGATCTTCCCGACATACCGGGCCGAGCGAAAGCACGGACTTTCACTCTTTGAGCAAAGTTTCCCCCTTTTCCTCAGTTTTTACTCCTTTTTAGATATTGGCAGCTGGCAACCCTGATGGTACGTAGAAATCATGAAACAGAATATTACAGAAGTGAATTTTTGTGTCTTATTTGTAATTATTTGTATTTTAATCATTTGGGTGTATTAAATCCAATCTTTATGGTATGGTATATTATTCATTACATAAAGGCTATACAGGCCGTCATTATATAAGGTCATAACGCCTTGGGCGTACAGACCGGAATTACACAAGGTCATAACACCATTGGGTGTACATACTACCATTACATAAGTTCACAACACCTTGGGTGTACATGACATCATTGCATAAGGTCAAATCACCTTGTGTGTACAGACCGTCATTAAATAAGGTCATAACGCCTTGGGTGTACAGACCGGCATTAAATAAGATAATAACACTTTGGGTGTACAGGCCACCATTACATAAGGTCATAACGCCTGGGGAGTACAGACCATCATTACATAAGGTCATAAGGCTTTGGAAGTACAGACCGCCATTATATAAGGTTACGACGCCTTGGACGTACGTACCGTCATTGCATAGTATTGTAACGACTACAGCGCTAACATATAGGTCTGGTCTGGCATATGGTAAGCTTTTCTGGAGATTAGAGTTGAATTTACTTCCAGCGTCCAATTACAAATATGCTATGCTAGCTGGATAACAGTATATACTTATAATATTGAAGAAAATATCGTTTCAAAACGTAGTACTTCTTTGACCTTTTCGGCATCCCGGACCGAGCGAGAGCTTACAAAATAATGTCAAAACACATTTTCAGCTTCACAGGAACCACACATAAACCCAAAGTTCATTTTTTTTACCATCAACTGGATAAGTAGAGGACATAAAGTTCATATCAGTTGACAGAAAGTCATTCTTGGCCTTAGATTCTTCCACACGAGTGACTCTGAGCATGCTATCATACAGTTACCTCACGTTAGGTGCTGTCATAAAGATGCTAAAGGCAGAGAGCGTCTCTCCTGACACTATCCCAAAAACTGATAAAGTTCTTCGATTCTGTTAATAGATGTCAGCAGCATCTTTCAAATATTCTTTCTCGAGCATACTCAAAATTATTATCTCTGGAAAGTATTTCATGTTTTCCGCCGACTTTAAGGACCTAACTCACAGAATGAGGTTAGGGTTCACATTCAAAAACAAAATATATCAGTTCAAAGTGCCATCGTGAGCTATGGCCATCTTCTAACCATCCAATGGCATGCCTACATGAACAAATAAATTCTGCACAATTACCAAAAGTCATTAGTACAGAACGATATAAAGACCATTATGATTCTCCAGCTCAGACTTTGGTTCATGCTGACCGAGAAATCAGATGATTCTCCTGCAGAGACTTGGGTTCATGCTGAGCGAGAAATCAGAATTGCAACCTATGCGACGGATCATATTTCTCGGGTTTTCTGGTAGACCAAGAGGTAAAGAGGGTTTACCTAACCCCGGAAAAGATTCAGAACTTAATGCATGCAATCTAGGCAGCTCTGGAAAAATCGCATGCCTCAATAAGGCAACTGATGAAGCTGATTAGACTCATCAATGTGGGCTCAAGAGCGATTCCTTTCAACAGACTACATCTCAGGAAATGTCAGTTACTAATGCTCAGATTGTGGGACAAGTCTTGAAGCAAAATAGATTTAAACATCCTAATTACGACAGAGATGAAAGAGGCATTTTCACAGTGGCTGAACAAAGATTGACTGAGTCAAGGCCTTCCTCTCAAGCCCCCTATTGTTTCCAAAACAATATTCACCGACATGTCAACCTACGGGCGAGGTGGCTATCTAGAGGACCCACATCAAAACACTTCGGGGACTTGGTCTCAAGAAGAAAAAACTCTTCATATAAATTGCCTCGAGATGAGAGCCGTAGCCAACACAATCAAAGCCTTTGCGGAGGAGCTAAGAAACGAGGTAGTCATGGTAGCGACGGACAACTCGACTGTAGTCAATTACACAAACAAAGAGGGTGGAACCCGCTCTTTCTCCCTAGAGGAGGAACTCATAAAGCTCTTCGAGGTTACGATGGCCCAGAACGCTCACTTGAGGGCAAGACACATCGCCGGGTCACTCAATCTAGTAGCCGACACACTGTCACGAGAAGGAAAAGGTCTGCCCACGGAATGGAGTTTCAACGAAAGTGTCTTCAGAGCCCTGTCAAAAGAGTATCGACTGCCAGAAGTAGATCTATTCGCGACTCGATTGAACTGGAAGATCGACATATATTTCTCACCAGTTCCAGATTCTCTTGCGATCGGCACAGATGGCCTTGTCCACGATTGGTCGAACAAACACAGCTATGCCTTCCATCCATTTGCCCTGATCCCAAGGTTCTGGAGAAGGTTCAAAAGTCGGTGAACTGCCGAATAATGCTAATTGCTCCGCGAGGGTCTCGCTAATCTTGGTACACGAATCTTCTCAACCTGCTAGTAGACTTGGCAGCTGGAACAATTTCTTCTTGGATAAAGCAAGCCATAACTGAGGCATAGGAGGCAGCAAAAGAAGAGTGTAGAAAAAGGAAAGCACATGACACAAGATCCAAAACGGCGTCATTGGCGCGATCAAAATCAGTACCACTTGCTGACATAATGAATACTGCTGGCTGGTCTTCGGAGTCTACTCCCAGACAACACTATCTTCATGAAATAGCAGATCGAACCGAAACTCTAAATTTTGTTGTGGTTCAGACAGTTTTATAGTTTATACATTTAAATGTTTGAGTTTGAAACTAATATTTTATATTAGTTGACTTATGAACCTACCACCAAATCGGTTGGAATCTAAGCTTTTGTTAATAGATGTACCAACGTATGAGGTAATGGCGACGCCAAAGCCAAACTTTCGAATGAAAGGTCAGTTTGGGTAGCCGATACTAACCTCATACGTTGGTACATAGAGTCCCTCCCTCCTCCCCCGCTCTTAAAGAGTTAAGGAATTATAAGGGATTTAGTTCAAAATAGAAAGTGGTCTGAGTCGGCCATGGAGAGGGACTGGATAGTTGTGGAAACGTTTGTTTTTCGGAGGAATTGTGGTGTCTTTGACCCCGTCTTTGTATTGCAAAGCCGGAGAAAGCTTTTGTTAATAGATGTTAATAGATGTTCGGCTATGCGTGTGTTTTTCAATCTGATTAAGAGTGAAAGTGGAATCATATTGTAATTTTTGTTTGTTTGTACAATAGCCAACATATGATCGCTAGCATAACTAAAACGTTTATGCAAATAGTGTTTTAGTTTCTCATTCACAGTGAGTCAAAATCAACGATCAAACATTAGAAATTAGTATAAAATGTCCTGTTTTTTTTTTTTATTTCAAAAATGTTGGTAATATACATTGTCTATTATAGCCATCATACTCAAGTTTTTGATCTAAGTAAAACAGATTTCTATGTCTGCAATCAGAGATAAATGGTTTAATCAGTGAGATAAACTACTATAAAGGCATATTTTAATTAATTATCTAATGTATAGAGTTTGTCAAGTGATCCTCTTTGGCTTCCCCTTATGATACTTGTCAATTATAGCGACTACGCTCAAGTTCTTGATCTGAGTAAAACCGATTTAAATGTCTGCATTCAGGGATATTTATTTTAGTCTCAGTTTGATAAACTACTATGCAGATATATTTTAATTAATAATCTAATGCATAGAGCTGGTTAAGTGATCCTTTTTGGTTTCATCTTATGGTACTTGACTATTATAGCAACCGTTCTTGATCTGAGTAAAACTGATTTCTGCGTCCGCATTCCGAAATATCCGCATTTAGAGATAATTAGCTTAGTCTCAGTGAGATAAAATACTATGCAGATATATATTAATTACCGTAATTATCTAATGTAAAGAGTTGGTTAATTGATCCACAAAGCATTTGTTTATTTCATGAAACAATCCAATTTGAGCAACACCATTGCATATTTCCGCATTTTTATTTCAAGCAACATAGTATTTCGAAAAAAATATTTGACATTTTGAATAAAGCGTTTGCTTATTTCATGAAACAATACGATCTGAGCAACAGTATTGCATATTTCCGCACTCAATACAATTTGAGCAGCACTATTGCATATTTCCATATTTTATTTTAAGCAACATAGTATTTCGAATAAAATATTTGATATTTTGAATAAATCATTTGACTATTTCATGAAACAATACAACTTGAGCACACACACATTCATGAAACAATACAACTTGAGCACACACACACACACACACACACACACACACACACACACACACACACACACACACACACACACACACACACACACACACACACACACACACACACACACACACACACACACACACACACACACACACACACACACACACACACACACACACACACACACACACACACACACACACACACACACACACACACACACACACACACACACACACACACACACACACACACACACACACACACACACACACACACACACACACACACACACACACACACACACACACACACACACACACACACACACACACACACACACACACACACACACACACACACACACACACACACACACACACACACACACACACACACACACACACACACACACACACACACACACACACACACACACACACACACACACACACACACACACACACACACACACACACACACACACACACACACACACACACACACACACACACACACACACACACACACACACACACACACACACACACACACACACACACACACACACACACACACACACACACACACACACACACACACACACACACACACACACACACACACACACACACACACACACACACACACACACACACACACACACACACACACACACACACACACACACACACACACACACACACACACACACACACACACACACACACACACACACACACACACACACACACACACACACACACACACACACACACACACACACACACACACACACACACACACACACACACACACACACACACACACACACACACACACACACACACACACACACACACACACACACACACACACACACACACACACATGAAATATTTAGGTAGACGTTGAACTAAATCAAAACAAACTATGAGCATGTGGACTTTCAAAAAGGTGACAAAGCAATATCTCAAAAACAACTTTTATTAATAAGTTAGATCTTTAAAAGTACATTGGTGGGGATTTTGAATTAGCCAGAAGGCACTATGTGTATACTTTTAGTACTACAACTATGGTTACTGTAACTAATAATTCTAAGACTACTAAGGTGAAGGCGCCCCCCATGAATGAGGCACCATTGACTACCGCTGTTATACTGTATGACAAACACAAAGAGTTCCTTGATATCTGCAAAGTACCTATGATTAACCTTATTTGTATTGGCACAGACGGACCTAGTAACATGTGCGGAGTAAACCACTCCTTTTTTACCATACTACGAGACAATGGCCTACCCTATCTTCAGCTCTTCAAGTTTGTTTGCCACTCACTCCATCCGTGTTCTTCAGAGGCGGTCTGTGAATTCCCTTCGAACCTTGAGTTTATGATGTCCAAAACATAAAAATGGTTTAATGTAAGCCCTTTTAGAAGGGAGACATATCAACATGTATTTAAGTTAATAAACGATGGAAATTCACCCTTATGTATTATTTCTCCTTGAAATACTCGCTGGCTCTCTCGGTACAATGCCTTGGTTCTCATACATGAGCAATACTTGGAGCTCCCACACACTTCAGTCTAGCCAAAGAGAAAGAACGTTGCAATACTGTCAGGGTGCTACACGCTATGTATAAAGATGAGCAAAACAAAATTTTGATTGTGTTCTTGAAGCCATTGCTGTCCGAATTTCAAAGGGTCAACTTGCTGTTTCAGCACACACACGCTCACCAATTTCGTCTTTTTGAAGAGCTGCAGGATTTAATACTAAGTCTCAGGCGTAGGATACTCTGCTCATCTGCAGTGTCTTTGATGGTTAATATGGACTTCGAAATCAATTATTTACCACCAGATCAAGTTGATTAAGGACACAAGTTCCTGATTGAACTGGCAAAATCTAATTTTTCAGACACACAGAAGAGCGAAATCAAAATACGGTTTTTTGCGTGTCTGAAAACTGCGGCTAAGGCGGTGCTTAAACAAATGCCTCCTGCTCTGGATTCGCTCATAAAGCTGAAATTTTTATCCCCTGTGATTTGCTTGTCTCAGTTTCGACCCCGATTTGAAGACTTGCCATTGAGAATTGTTGCTACCACTGATCTCAGTACCCTGGAGAATCAGTGGAGGAAACTGTTGGATGTTGATTGGTCATTTGCGTGTGGAGGAACAATCACCAAAAAATCCTATCAGTTCTGGATAGCTGTCCTACATTAACTTGATGCTGTTGGGGCACTTCCTTATCGTGAGTTAGCCAAGTGGGCATTGACCCTGTTGAGTTTGCCAATTAGCAATGCGATAGTGGAACGGTACATTTCTATGATGAATGTCATTCAGAGCAAGCTCCGAAACCGTATGTTCTTGCCGATATTGAGCTCAATACTTGTGTTCAGGCTGTGGTTGTCAGCATGTGGCTCTTGTTGCTTGACGTTTGAGCCTACAACGCGTATGCTGCTTTTCAATAGTGATATTTATAAGGCTTGTCAAGTCGAAGAAACTGACCAAACAAATGTTTTTTTTATCCGTCTGTATTATTTCATCTTTGGATTACGAAGACTTTTGTATTAACCCAGTTCTCGCGTTTCTTTTGGAGGCCTTACTTTAATCATAAAGTTATCTTAAAATATTTTGCTGCAACTGCTTTTCAATAGTAATATTTGAAGTCGAAGAAACTGACCAAACCACCGATCTCGTCGATCTAGATAATATCCTAGCCTTTTTTGAGCCTTAAATTTCTTAGTGCCTTATAGAACTAAGTGCCTTTCGTTTTTTTTTTTATTTTTTATCTGTACGTATTATTTCATTTTTGGGATTACGAAGGCTTTTGTTTTAACCCCGTTCTTATTTTTTTTTAAGCCTTCATTTAATCATAAAGTTACCTTTAAATATTGTGTTGTAACTGCTTTTCAATAGTGATATTCATAAGGCCTGTGATGTCGAGTTGCTCGACGTTTGAGCCTACAAAGCGTATGCGGCTTTTCAATTGTGATATTTATAAAGCTTGTGAAGTCGAAGAAACTTACCAAACAACTGATCTAGTCGAAATAGATAATATCCTAGCCTCCTTTGAGTATTAAATTTCTTAGTGCCTTATGAATCTAAGTGCCTTTCTGTTTTGTTTTTGTTTTTTATCTGTACGTATTATTTCATTTTGGGATTATGAAGGCTTTTGTATTAACCCCTTTCTCACGTTTCTTTTTGAGACCATACTATAATCATAAAATCATCTTTAAATATTGTGTTGCAACTGCTTTTCAATAGTGATATTTATAGGGCTTGTGAAGTCAAAGAAACTGACCAAACAACAGATCTAGTCATATCAAGAAGTTGGAGTCCAGCAACAACCTTATAAGAAAATTAAAATATATTTTCTTGTGAATTATTATGATTCTAATCAGCAGTTGTACTAAACCAATCCTGCTCAACTGATCCTCAGGGCTATACTGTGGTGTTTCCCCTCCCCATAGTATAGTGCAGACGGTTTGATATCTTTCTATTTTCCCCTTTTTGTTTTAGTTTTGTCTTTTATTTGTTTAAAGCTTTTTCCAATAGGCAATGTTTAGAAGTCCTCCCAAAAAAAGTCCCCCCAGATCCCAAATCAATTTCCAGTGAAAGTGTGATATTGAAAGATACCCATTTTGGCTAGTAAAGCACACTATCTCAAAGTTCAAATGATAGCTCCAATTCGGAGAATAGGACAATGATAAGTAAAGGGGATAATGTAACCATAAATGATGATAATGGGTTTCAAGAGGTCCTCTCTAGAAGCTCTAAAAAAGGAAAAAAATATCCCCAATCAAAAGCATTTCCCATCTCCCTGCCCAAGATCCTCCCTCCAAAAACTTAGGAATTTACCTTAAAATTACTCCCACTACCCCCTTTGAAATAAAAATGATCACTGCAATAAGAGTTGCAATTTTTAAATTGCTAAAATAAATGTTCTCTCTTAATATTAACCGTGATGGATCTCTGCTAATAGCTGTAGAAGATCAGAAATCAGCAGATACAATAATTAACCTAAAATCCCTTCTGAATACCCCAATTACTGCATCTAATTGGAACCCAAAACAATCACAAAAAAAATAGTAGTTTATAATGTTCCCCCAGAGATATCTACTCAGGAGTTAAAAGAAGGGCTTTCAGATAGGGCTGGAAACACAATCCCAGTTGAGGATGTTACCCAACTTGGAAAACCTAACTCTAATGGCCTAAAAACTAGTAGATCCTTCTTATTCACACTGAAGGATAAAATTGATATCCCAGAAAAATTATTCCTATATGGGCACATCAAACCACACAAGGAATACAAACCTAAGTCTATCCACTGTCAGAAGTGTTTCAAACTGGGACACACAACAAACAAATGTAATGAAATTCTCCGAGAGTGTAGTAATTGTAAAGCTTTCCATCCTAAAGAGTTGACAACTTGCAACAACACTCAGCCTACATGCATCAATTGCAAAGCCCCACATGAATCTACAAATAAATCATTATGCCCTGCATACAAGAAAAGAGCTTTAACACTCCAAATATCAACAGAAAAGGCCATCGCATACCCCTTTGCAGCAATGGAAGTAAATGCTGCCCAACGATACCAGACAAAGCCTGTAATGAAACCAACCAAAACCCCCAAGTCAAATGTCCCCAATGCATCAAGCACCCCATATAAAACACCATCTTCTAAGCTCCCTAGCTCAAATCCCTATCAGAAGGAATCACCAAGCCAACAAGCTTCCTTGTCCGGTGAGATGAGGTCAGCCTGGCCCCCCCTCCCAAGAAGAAACAAACTAGAAACACTACCAGGAATCAATCCCTTAACCAACAAACAGGATGCACAACCAAAAATGCAATCCCCAAACATATGCTTATTCATTCTAAACTGTAATGCAGTTCAGGCCATGAACATACATCAACTACAGAAAACAAAAATTATTGCAGAATTGGCAAAAATCTACATCCCAGAAGATATGCTCATTCAAGCAAAAAACGATCTTGCTTTACTTTTAACAAAGCTGAACATTGATACACAGTCATATGAAGTATAAATCAACAACACAACATTTATCAATACTCCAATGGAATGTAAGATCACTCACAGAAAATAAGCTATCATTTATGAATAATAATTCCATTAATATTGCTTGCCTCCAGGAAACTCATTTAACCCAAAATCAACAAATTAAGTCTCTGGGATATACTATCCTGAGAAAGGATAGATCTTCAGATAGAAATGGAGGTGGGGTAGCTTTATTAGTTAATAATAATATAAAATTTTGTGGCATCAATTTTCCAGATTTTGCAAATGATGTTGATGTAATTGGTATCAGTGTTTGGCTGAATAATTTAAAAACCTACATAATAAGCTTTTATAACCCTAATGGCCAAACTACGGATGCCAAGGATTTCTTTAATTATATAAATAATTCTAATATGTTAAAAAATATCATTATTTGTGGTGATTTCAATGCCCAGAGCCTTTTGTGGGGGAATAAACCAGCAAATAAAGCTGGTAAATTCATTGAGCATATGACTTCAAATAATAATGAATTAGCTGTTGCTACCCCTCCAAACCTGAATACATATTTCAACCTCAAAAGTGGCAGATTCTCCACAATTGACCTACAAATTGTGTCATCAAATTTTTTGAACAAAATTTACATAAATAAAATTGATAGTCTATGTACTGACCACTTTGCTATAGTTTGCTCCCTAAATGAACCTGCTGAAACTTTATCTCATACCTCCAAGTATGTCAACACTAAAGCAAATTGGTCTATGTTCCAAAATAAGCTAAATGATGAAATTACAAGTTTCACCCAAAGTTCATGCATTTCTAACACAACAGTTGACACACATGCTGAAGCCTTGACATCTTTACTAATAAATACACCTAATCATGCTATCCGCAGGAAAACACCTAAGAAAACATTCCCTAAACAAATTCCTAAAGAATGGTGGACAAATGAGTGCCTAAATAAATGGAGGATAAAAAAGGCAGATAGGACTGAATTCATAAAAAAACCATCACCTACTACATATTTAAAAAAATTACAAGCAGAATCTAATCTAAAAAGGACTATAATAGATGCCAAATATAAATACTGGAATAATTTTGCAAATAATCTCTCCAGAGAAACGCATGAGCCAATGATACATAAAGTCATAAGCCACATCTGTGGGAAAAAGACATCCCCCAACCCACTCCTGTATGAGCTTATACATAATAATACCCATTATGACAATAATAATGGAAAAGCTAACCTATTTGCAACTCTTTTTGTTAATAAGCTAACATCAAATAATCAAAGCAAACTGTCCACAATTCCTATGAACCCAAGTTACCAACCACGCCCAAGATCCGAGTACATAACTAATCCATTTTCAATCCAGGAAATGAATAATGCAATACATCATATTAGAACCAAAACTAGCGGCAGCTATGACAATATACACCCTACATGGATAAGGAATCTCACACCTTCATACAAACAAGAATTGCTAAATTGTTATAATCACGCTTGGGCATCTTCTAGAGTCCCAAATATATGGAAATGTTCGTCCCTCCTACCAATGCTAAAGAAAAATAAACCAAAAGATAACCCTGAGTCTTATAGGCCCATAAGGATTACTCCTGTGATGGGGAAAATAATGGAGAAAATGATCTATCACAGACTCCTCTGGTTTGTTGAAAAAATAATATGATCCCACACACTCAAACTGGATTCAGGAAACACCACTCCTCAACAGATGCTTTCATTTTGCTAACAAATGCAATAAATGAATCTTTCTCTAAAAATAATGTCCTAGTTGCAGCTTTCCTAGATTTTGAAGGGACATATGACAATGTGAACCACCAAATACTTTTAAACAAACTTGCAAACCTTGGAGTACCCCCTAAGCTAGTATCTATTATTAAATCCTTCATAGAAGTGCGAAGTTTCATCGTTTGTGTTGGTTCAGCCTCTTCACCCCAAAAGACAATAACCAAAGGCCTACCACAGGGAGCAGTCCTCAGTTGCCTCCTATTTGCCCTATATCTCTGGAACATGAACCTACCCCAAACAAATCTACAATATGCTGATGATCTAGTGCTATGGTCATCTGACAACACCTTCCAGATAGCACAGTCAAATCTGCAAAAGTCACTTTTCCAGTTTGAAAAATTCTCTCAACATTCAGATTTACCCATTGCACCCACCAAGTCAAAAATAATCCAATTTCACCGGAAGCGAAACCATGCTAATGTAAAACTAACTCTAAATAAAACAACTATTCCAGAAGATAATCATATTAATTACCTAGGTCTCATGCTTGACCAAAAACTTAATATCCACCTCCAAATTTCAAACACAATAAAAAAACGCAATAGAAAAACAAATAGACTAAAAAGACTCCTTTATACGCCCTGGGGCTGTAAGGAGAAAACCTTATTCCAATTTTATAAATCACATATAAGACCCCATATTGACTATGGGCTCATCGTCTATGGTGCATGTGCAAAGACCCAGATGCAAAAAATTGAAACAACACAAAATGATATAATACGTCTCATATTTGGTATTAGGAAACCCACAAGCACCAAGTTTCTGTTTATGGAGAGTGGATTAACAACAATAAGGGAGAGACGTAGCTTTCTCTTGACAAAACATCTTACAAAAATTGAATCAAATAGCTCACACACACTACATAATTGGTTAAGAAATCCAGCCATGTATAGAGGCATTGCAGATGAGTATGCCAATATCCAGAAGAAGTTCCCCATACCAGCAAAGTCTATTGCACCCACTTTCCCCCGATCCCCCCCATGGAAGTGGTCAAGTTCCATAATAAACAATGAGTTCTCAAAGTGGAATAAAGATTTAACCCCCATTGCTTTTGTCCAAAAAAAGTTTGCAGAACTTAATACAATTACCTATAAAAATCACTTCCAAAAATTTGTTGATGGGTCAAAAATGAATGAGAAGGTTGCCAGTGGTGTTTTCCTTCCTCACCTGAAAATTGCAACGGGTGAGAGATTATATAATAATTTATCTATAATGTCTGCTGAGTTAAATGCCATATCCATGGCATTAGAACACCTTACAGAAAACCAAACTTTGATTGCAAATTCAAAAAATATTATCATATATTCCGACTCTCTATCAAGCCTTGAGTTGCTGGCCTCAGCACCTCAATATAAGTTGGACATCGACACTTATCATTGTCTTAGTATTATTGATAATCTTGCTTCAAGTGGCATAAAAACTTACTTTCAGTACATTCCTAGCCACTCTGGCATAAGTGGTAGTCATCGGGTTGATGAAATAGACAAAAAATGCTATAAATATTGACCAGCCAAGTGGGAGACCAATACAAATTAGAGATATTTACCGATTGAGGCTATCAGATATTAATTTTAATAAGATTGATCCTATCCTTTCCCCCTTTCCCAAGAAGTATCTTTCTAAAATTTATCATAGAATTCGTTCTGGAACAAATGGACTAAATTTTCTTGCATTCTCATATAAGTTTTCTAATTCAAGTGATTCAATTCCCCTGTCCCCTCTTTGCGGGCATTGTAATATGAATAATGAAACAATTGACCATTGCCTATTTGAATGTAATATGCTGACGTCTGCTCAACATACCTTGCTTTGTAAACTGTTAAAATGCTTCAAATACCACAAAATCTCATTATCAGCCAAGAGCCTAGCCGACTATACCTGCACACAGAGCACAGAAATCGATATCTATCATCTTATATTTGAACTTCTTGAGTCGAAAGATTTACTGAAAGATATCTGAGAATATCTAATAAATAAGAGACAACCAAGCCAGTAGCTCTTTAGCCCACAGAGTGAAGCAAAAAGAAGAGGGCTAAATAGTATCAGCTGAATATCCCGTCTGCTGTGAATTAGAAGAAGAAGAAGAAGAAGTCAATCTAGATAATATCCTAGCCTCCTTTGAGTCTTAAATCTTTTAGTTCCTTATGGAACTATGTGCCTTCCTTTTTTTTCTTCTTTTATCCGTCCATATTATTTCATCTTGTGATTACAAAGACTTTTGTATTAACCCTGTTCTCACGATTTTTTCAGGCCTTACTTTAATCATAAAGTTATCTTAAAATATTGTTTTGCAACTGATTTTCAATAGTGATATTTGAAGCCAAATAAACTGACCAAACAACCGATCTAGTTGATCTCGATAGTATCCTAGCCTCCTTTGAGTCTTAAAGCTCTTAGTGCCTTATACAATTAAGTGCCTTTTTTTGTTTTTGTTTTATATGTCCGTATTATTGCATCTTGGGATTACGAATGCTTTTGTATTAACCCCGTTCTCACGTTTCTTTTGAGGCCTTAATATAATCATAAAGTTATCTTTAAATATTGTGTTGCAACTGCTTTTCAATAGTGATATTCATAAGGCTTGTGAAGTCGACGAAGCTGACCAAACAACGGATCTAATCGATCTAGATAATATCCTAGCCTCCTTTGGGTCTTAAATCTCTTAGTGCCTTATGGATCTAAGTGCCTTTCTTTTTTGTTTTTGTTTTTAATCTGTACCTATTATTTCATCTTGGGGTTGCGAAGGCTTTTGTATTAACCCCGTTCTTATATTTTTTTTTAGGCCTGACTTTAATCATAAAGTTGTCTTTAAATATTGTATTGCAACTGTACCAAATAACGTGTACCAAAAATTGTTATGCGATAATAAAACAAAGATATTGTATGTCTTCGGCCTGTGGCTGTCACTAGTGTATTCATTGGAATAAGTCATATTAAAATCTAAAAGTTAATAAAAAGAGTTCACAGCTGTTTAACCATTATGACGCATAAAACTGCAGCTCAAAACAGATGAATTTTGGCGGATCACATAAGTCGTTGTTCTTCCGTGAAATTGAAGCAGGATGAACGAAGGGTAAGCAAGCAAGGTAAAAGTAGAATTAGATTAGGGACAAAACTTTTTGTGACTTTAGCACGAAAGAACTGTTTTAGAACTATTTCATAATGTGTAGCACTGTAGCACGTTCTTCAATTTGTAGCACTTTCGTAACACAATTTTTTAATTTTGTCATGGACTAAATGATGAGAATTTTGAAAAAGGTTAAGGAATTAACTAGAAGTTTGGCCCGCGTTTGGACCGCATTTTTCGTGTTTGTTTTGAGAGATTTGTGCCAAGTTTGATTTAACCAGGACGACCTTTTTACCGTGTTTGTTTCAAAAGATTGGTGCTAAGTTTGAAATAACCGGACCAAAAAATTGATCCAGAACTAATCCAACTACACTTTTCGGGTCATGCGCGTGTCGCGGCGCAAGTCGCGACATACGATTTTTTTTTTACTTTAGCCCCGAAAATTGTTGTGAAACACACAAATTTGGGCAATTTAGAACTTTATAAACTGACCATGATGGCTGTCTTAGTTTTCATAGGCTCGGGAGTATTTTGGCTTGTTTTTAAAAGGTTCGCGATCTTTTTTTCTTTGACTTTCTGGCAACCCTTATCGGATTATTGTATTTTCTAAATATAAGAATATAAATTATCAATTACTTGAATAGCTTTTATTATGTAGTTTCGATTGCATCCTAACCTACTTGTTATATGACACAAGGTGTCTATAAAGAGGAAAAAAGAGATAAAAATTGCGTATAATAATGACAAGACAATCGTTTATTAGATAGGAGAAAGACAATCGTTTATTCTGAGATTCGGCCTCTCCCAGGCCACTCAGCGCGTCCCCAGGTGGCGGATAGGGGAACGTCCTGTAGATATGCAGGGCACCTCCCGGTAGGGAGGTGCGGACCATGAGAGGACCCGGTCTCTGGGGGTCTTGAAATATAGCTGGAGCACCCACGTCTGGGGTCCATAAGTTCAGGTGGAGGAGGGGGAAGGACCCTCTAATGTGCACTGGGCAGGGCCCATCGGCGTATGGATACGTCCCGCCAATCACAAACCTTCTCCCAGCAATGGGAAAATTGCAGGTGATGCAGGACGCCAGAAGGGCGCTTTATAGGTAGTAGATATAGCCGGCCCCTGCTAGGGATGGAGAGGAGTGGCTTACCGCCGTCCTGAAATTTTCCAAGAAACCTTCTTTCCTATAAAATATGAAGTACAAACGATCAAGAACGAGAACCAATACTACCGCGTCCGGGGCAACCGACGAAGTTACCGCGTCCGGGGCAACCGACGAAGTTACCACGTCCGGGGCAACCGACGAAGTTACCGCATCCGGGGCAACCGACGAAGTTACTGCGTCCGGGGCAACCGACGAGCTGACGACCCAGAATCTCCCTTTAACAATGTTGACAACTCCAAACCCGGAGGCTATGCTTTCTCCTAAATTGATTTTATCTGTTGGAACCCTTAACGTTAGGACGCTTGCTAAAGAAGGCAAAATAGATCTTGCCCTAAATGAACTAAACCGATATAAATGGGATATTGTAGGAGTTTCAGAAACACATCTCCCTAGCCCCGGCGAAGAAAGGATCGGCAACACTAGTCTGATAGTGTCTGGGAGAACCGATGGCGTCCATCGCCAAGGTGTTGGCTTTTTTATGTCGACTAAGGCACGAAGATCCCATATTTCCGTAACGCCTGTGTCAGAACGGTTCATTATGATACGAATGAAAGGATCACCGATCAACATCACGATCATACAAGTCTACACTCCTGACTTCAGCAAACCAGATGAAGAGTCTGATAATTTCTACCTTCAACTGCAAAGCCTAATTGACGCAGTTCCTAAAAAAGACAATATTGTTGTTATTGACGACTTCAATGCTATTGTTGGTAACGATGTTGCTCGAAATGAAGATGTTATGGGTAAATTTGGCCTTGGACGACTTAACAAGAGGGGCGAACGCCTCATTGAATTTTGCAGTGACAGTGATCTAGCCATTACAAATACTCTCTTCAAACATAGAGAACGTCGTAAGGCCACATGGACTTCGCCGGATGGAAAAACCCGTAATATTATTGATTACGTGCTCGTCTCTAGGCGGTGGAAATCATCTGTGCTAGATACTGTCACCCTCGCAGGTGGCGATTTCGACAGCGACCATTTTCTGGTCATGTCTGCACTAAAGATACTCCTGAAATCTTCCGTAAAGCTGAATAATAGACCCGCTCGTTTCAACACACATCTTCTCAAAGACCATCAAACTCGACAAACCTACATCGATGAACTTTCTACTTAAATATCGGACCTTCTTTCTAATATTCCTGTAACTCTATCTAAAGAGGATATCGATAAACTGGTCAAAGACTCCTCTAAGATCATCAGCAAAGTAGCGATGTCCGCCCTAGGAACCAAAAAGGGTGATAAAAAGCCTTGGATAACGAACGATATCATTTTATTATGTGCTTAGAAACGAAAACACAATAACAGGTCAGACAGAGAGAGCAGGGAAAGATATAAGCAGTTGAAGCGTGCTGTAGAAAAAGCCACCCGTAGAGCCCATCACACCTACATTAAAGACAAATGTGAACAGTGTAAGGCTGATTTTAAGAGAGGCGATTCATACTTCATGTATAAGAGAGTTCATGAGCTAACAAGCAATAAAAGCCTCAGTCCTTGTGCACTGCTAGATAAAAAAGGCTCTCAGATACAAAGCACAGAAGGTATCCGATCGAGATGGATGGAGCATTTAAAAGAAAAGCTTAATCCTGATATCTTTCCAAACCCTGCTGTCCTGGACCTCTTTCCTGTTACTGTCTCAGACCCCAGCCCACCTTCTCTCCGTTCTGAGGTCAAGGATGCCATCCAAGCGCTGAAGACTAACAAGGCCCCTGGCCTAGAAGGGATACAGGCATAACTGCTGACAGTCCGGTGTGAACCACTCATAGATCGTATCCACAAGATGGTTTCCGGTGCCTGGCAAAAGAGTCATTTCCCAACTTCTTGGTGCGAAGCCACAATTGTTCCACTACACAAGAAGGGGTCAAATGCAGTATGTGATAATTACCGTCCTATTAGCCTAACAAGTCAAACTGCAAAGATCTTCACACGAATTATACTCCAAAGGATCAGAGCCGTGTCATCCTTAGTCTTCCAAGAATACCAAGCCGGGTTTCGCCCTGGAAGATCAACCGTTGATCAAATTTTCACTGTTCGCCAAATTTTAGAGAAATATCTGGAATTCGGTCGCGGCCTGTATCAGCTCTTCATCGACTTTAGGCAAGCATTTGACCTTATTTGGAGAAATGGCCTATGGCATATCTTCCTCCATTACGGAATCCCACGAAACCTAGTAGATCTTATCAAAGATATGTACTCAAAATTTGGGAGTCGCGTCATGACTAGTGAAGGTCTCACTGACAGTTTCCAGACTTCCGCAGGTGTCCTTCAAGGATGCCTTTTGTCTCCAGAGCTGTTCAACCTTTTCCTCACATCAGTCTTATCCCTGGTGGAGACAACTTGTGACGCACATATAGGGGTGTTCAGATAGATAAGCTAGCCTACGCCGACGATATTGACGAAATGGCTGAAACACCCGAGGATCTACAAGCCGTTTCTAATGACGTGTTCGAAGCCACTAGTTCTTTTGGAATGATCATAAATGTATCAAAAACAAAGGCTATGTGCTGCTCACGAAAGCCACAGGATACAGTTAAGCCAGACCTGAAAATTAATGGAGAGAGTATCCAGTGGGTTGACGAGTTCCCTTACCTCGGTAGTCTGATCACCAGCGACAACAGTCTATCAAAAGACATTAAAAGACGTCTCGCCCAAGTGAGTTCCAGTTTCAAGGCCCTTATGCCCATATGGCGAAGCAAGGATTTGTCTCTGCGGCTTAAGACACGACTTTTTGATACCCTGATCATCCCCATCGCAATCTACTCATGTGAAACATAGACGCTGAAGGTAAATGACAACCGTCGACTTGCAGCGTTTGAAACTAAGTACCTTGGCCGCATTGGCGGGATCACTTACCTTGATAGAATCTCAAATGTCAAACTTCTCGAGCGCCTTAAAGTACAACAAACAATTCTCATGAAGATCCAGCTCCAGCAACTTCGATGGCTCGGTCATGCACAACAGATGTGTCGATCCCGTCTCCCAAAAATCACCTTCGAAGGCCAAATTCACGGTTCTCGTTCTCGTGGTCGTCCCCCAAAAAGGTGGAAGGAAAACTTTGTGCCTCACCGCCTCTCGGACCTTCTTCGCCTAGCAGAAGACCGTGAAGCATACAAAAGGTACATCCACGCCGTTACGAAGAAAGAGGCCCCAAGACGATCTTCAAGGACGGATGGGACTTCAGTAAAGTAAGTCAAGAACTGGCAGATAAAGAACTGAATTTTTGTGAATTAAGCTATCCGCATTAGCTCAATGAATAGCCCATAAAGTAAATTGCATGTTTCGCTTCAAGTGGGTAAAAAAGCGCTTTCTGGGTCAGGGCATTCTTTTGAATTTTTTGTGGTAAAGTTTCTAATTTAGTAAATTTGTAATTTAGTAAAAATATATTAAGACGCAAATACAAAGTTTAGAAATACCCCTTTTTATTAAGATAAGGAATATATCCTGCCAAGTTTCTGCTTAACGGGAAATTGAGAAATCACCACTTCCTACTTATTGCGTCGGTTGGGTAAAGGAAGGTGTGGTTGATAAAAATGTATAAAAGATACATTTAATGGGAAGGGGAAGACTGATACTAACTCTCTGCCGGGCTGACCTCTGGTCCGTTGATTTAGAAATACCTTGGAATATTGTCAGACCATTGTAAGTGTCTAAGTATCCTATTATATGTTATTGTAGTTTTCCGAGACTTGTGGTCTACTAGGGACAGCCAGTCCCAGTAGAAAATATATATCTGGTATTGTTATATGTAAATTGAATAAAAGTATTGTATTATAGCCAACCTCTCTACAATCTACCTTTAGTCCCGCGAACATACCGAGCTGGTGCGCCTCATTAGTTCGGTCATAGCCAAAGGAACGCTACCAAAGTTTAATTACCTTAGAGCCATAGTTTATCTCCCCTCTAAAGGGAGAATAAAGGCATCTACGACCACATCCACTTAAATACCAGAAAAACAACGTTACCACAACAGGTGGCAGCGGTGGGATGGGAAGTTGTGGGTATGTTCGAGGAACTAAAGGAAGATTGTAGAGAGGTAGATTTCGAAGTAGAACCAAAATTGTAAAACAAAGATGTGAAAATGTATATAGTCGTATATGGAAAAGTTATCTAGTGGTAACAAATGTTGTTGAGATTATATATACAGTTATAAAGTTATTCTGAAAACCCTTTATAAATATAGAATTGTTATCATATAAAAAAAAATGTAAATATGTAAATTTTAATAGCAAAATCATGTTATATGAACTATTGCCAAGCCCTTATATAGAGGCTAATCACAGTTCTCAATTATAGAGTATAAATCTATTGGTTAGGGTTGATTTTTTTATATATTTTAAATTGCAGTTAAGACTTATCAGATAAAAGTTTTGACGGACTGATTTAAAAGTTGACGCAAAAATTGAACACACTGAGTGGAGAGAAAAGACACACCCTATAGAAATAAAAATACCTAAATCATTAGGTCGTGACAAAACATAGTCCGTAAAACACATCTTATGACTCTTTCCCTACATAGCATGATCAATTAGAAAAAAATGTTAGTAACTTAAAGGGAAAAAAAATACTTTGCTAGTATTAATTATTCGGTATGGCATGAAAAAAAGATATAGAAACAGTGCAATTCATCTTTTCTTCTAATTTAAACACTTTACCAGGAAAATTCTTATTACGCTTCGAAATTTTTTATATACTGAGTTTTTAGAGTTGCTTCCAATTTAGTTCTGTCCAAAATAATATGAAAATAGGGGTATGCAAGGATTCTAAAGTTGAAAGTGTCCCAACAGGGTTAGGTTTGTGAAAACATATGAGTAAATATAAGTGTTCAGCAAAAAACATGCTTTATGAATGGTGATGAATTAAAGGAATCGTTCCTCTTCAAGGGCACGGGCTCTTTTCCATTCTTGGCCTTTTTGGAATCTTTGCTTCACACGAAATGATAGCATCTCCTGAGGTAAAATTATGTAAATGTCTTCAAGTGGAACTTAGATATAATTTTTCTCGTCTTTTGATACTAAGAATCAGGATAAAAACTAAAATGTCAAAGTTTGCAGCGATGTTCGCTTATTTATTAGGCTTTTAGGTTGAAACTTTCAGGGCATGATGAGGGGGATGTTCAACTGATATAAAGGCAATACTTACATACAACTACACTTTAAAAAAAATGTTTGAGATTCGACAAAAATTTTTGTTATGTTTATCAGCAAAAATCACACAAGGGTTTTCGGTATTAGTTAGAAAAACATTGGATTCAGAGGGTAAAATATGTTGTTAATTGGTAATTTTAAGAATAGGATAGTAGGTTCAAGAGTTTTCTAATTAAGGAAAAGCACAAAACAAATTTATTACGAAACAACATCGCCAATAAAAGTTTATGCAAAATAATATTTATTGAAAAATTTTTGGGTAAGCACTTTCTAAACGTGTAAATTAAACTTTTTCAACTCATATCAAGCCAAATTTTATACTCTTTTTTTTACACAAAAAGACAATTAGCTTCTTTTTTTCTGTTGTAATTCTAACCTTTGATTCGGATTACAATATAACATACTAATTTAAATGTTACCTTAATCAAATTCAATATGATATTCTAAAAAGTTTGATCTAGCATACAAATCCAAACAATATGGATTAATAAAACCTATTTTCGTTGGGAATTGCATTTTTTTTCTGCTGAAAAATACATAAATCTTAGTAATTTCAAAAATTTGATGGACCCAAAACACAAATCAAAATTTCAACGAAAAAATTGCCCGGTTTAAATTCCAGCAAAAATTAGTTGGAAATCAAATTTATTTTTTAGAGTGTACTACCACTCCTACTTTCCCTACTCCTACTAATACTTCTACTGCTACTAATTAGGCTATTATGGTATTATGGTGGTATAAAGGTATTACGGTGAAAGTTTCAGGGAATATCGAGAAAAAAGATTGAACTAAATCAAAAAACACTATTTGCAAGCAAGCTGTTAAAAAAGCCTATCAGTAATATCACAAGACCGATGTCGTGTATTTAATTAAAAATTTATGGGATATGTTGAGGGAGAGGTTTGACTTGCTCAAGAGCACTATGTACATGCTGCACCTGCTTCTTCTGCTGATACTACTAGTGCTGTTGCTACTACTGTTATTACTATTACGAATACCAACTCTTCTACTACTACTGTCAACGTCTCCTGATCTTGAATATAACCTCCTTGTACCCTCCCCCCATTCGGGAGCCCTGTATATGTGTGAAAGATAGATCCCTAATATGTATATGCGTTCGATATTCCCTTTTAATAGTTATATTAATCATTAGAAAAAGTGTACTGAACTGCAGCCTAAAGCATTGTTTAAAAAAAACCTACAAAGAGGTACGCGATACTAGTAGAATGTATCTATGGAATTCCACGAGACGTATAGCCACTAATATTTTCTTCCTTATTGATTTAATATCATGAAAGACGTTTAACGGTGATTCTATGTTCCTTCCTGTGCTATTTGCTTGGTTTACGTTCCTTGGCACCTTTCCAGAGCATGTACTTATGGATTCTAGCCAACTATGTTCCTTCCTATGCTATTCTAAGGGCTTATGTTCCCTCCCATGCTATTCTAAGGATTTATGTTCCTTCCCATGCTAGTCTATAGGACTATGTTCCTTCCAATGTTATTTGGGGACACTATGTTCCTTCCATTGTTATTCTATGGGACCTCTACACGTGATTAAACACGCTTTGCTTGCCTTTCCTTGGTACCTTTCCAAACGAGCGGGGATTCTCCTCC
>NC_142798.1:300000-386547 GCF_049724085.1 Artemia sp. Qi Xiang Cuo | reverse complement strand
TATAACTTATGCTTTCCAGGCGCGTATTTCCCTTGAAGGGGTTATCGAAAACAATGGACGCAATCGATTCAAATTCCTCCCCTGCATACCTACTTGAAGGGGGTCTAGGGGGAATTTTTCTTCTAAAAATCATCCCAGGACGCTCTCTCATAGTAATTTTTTTATAGTAGGGTAATCAATTGACTCAAATGATTCCCAGAAATTTCTGGATTTAGAGGCTTAAACCCATTTTCTTTTTCTTTTCTTTTTCTTTTTTTGTCATGCTTATTGATAATGTTTTGAGAAATTGCTTCAAAGCATATCGTCATTTCTTCAAAAAAAGATTTTTTTTTATGTTACTTTTTCTGGATTTTTTATTTTTTATGTTTCACCCTTCCAACTCTCCCCGAAGCCATATTTTTTTCTAAATTTCTGAGCACTTCTTTTTCAAAGTACCAGTAATTTTTTTTTATCACCCCCCCCTAAAAAAATCTGGTATGAATAAGAATAATTTAGTAGATAAGGTTTTTTTTGCTGCAATTCAGAAAATAGGGGGTTGTGGTTCAGCACAGTATGTGGTATAGGTGAGATCTATAGCCGTAAAAAGAGAAGAAGAAAAGATGAGTTATGTTGTTAGAACTGTTTTATTTATGGTTTTCATTGAAATTCCTGTCTTCAAAAATTCCTCATTGCGTTATTTCCTTTATTGTTTGTATAATAGAAAGGCAGTGTGGTCTTTTTCGTTATTAACGTGTACCTATGGTTGTAAGGATATAACTAATTTAGGAGCCTCTTGGATGGTAATGCTATGGAAGTAAAATAAGGCTAGATTAAAGACTGTACCAGCAAGGCACTCTGGGTTAGCTTCCTTTTAAAGCAATACGACTTGTGATGTGCTAGTATGACGTCGTATATTATTTCATATGACTTTCTTATGAATATTACTTCGTGTGTTTGACGCAAGTCCTTAAATTTTAAGCTAAATACAAAAACAAAAAATCCAATAGGTTTTGGTAAAAAAAAAAAGAATGTTGACGCTTCTTGATATATTTGGAGAGACAATACTTATTTGATAGTAGTACAACATTTAGTTTATATCTTTCCCTGGTTAAGTCCATTAATGAGGCAAGATACTATGACCAAAGTGAAAACATTGCCAGGAATAGGTCTCACTTACATCATAAGCTATTTCCCCTCCTTTGTTAGGATTTTGCATTCCCATATTTTCAGCCTGTATATTGGACTTTAGACCCTTCGGTATTGGGTAGGCTGCCTGATTTCCTTCATGTATTTTAAAAACTTTCCTTGTCCTGGTTCTAAGTTTTTTTTTTTTTAACTATCTGAATGATACTGGTTTTCCAAGCATTGAGTTTCTAGATGTATCTACTTTTAATATGTAAATGCGTTCCTTCTTTGTCGAATTAGCCTTCATTATTCCTTCATCTTCTTTGATGGAATTGATGCGTTTGTTATTAACAAGGTTTCATCGTTGTCTGGGGAACAGATGGAACTATGTCACATTAGCCTCTTTCCTTTTGGCGCGCACTTTGATTAAACCTAGTACTTTATGAACCTTTCGAAAGGTTCAAATTTCGAATGAATGTCTACACTTCAGAACTTGATTCTCTTGTGTTTCTTTATAAATTTTAGCGATTATTCTGATATTGAGTTTCTTTTGTAAGTTCTGAGTGGATTCATTTGAGTTTCTTTACTTAGTATTAAGAAGATACCAGCTTTTATTTAACTAATTTTTCCGCTCTTGTGCATGCTCCTGTATTTCCATCTATTTAGCATGTCTTCATATCCTTCATTATTGGGCTTCAGACCCTCAGCACGTGGTTTGCCTGCATGTTTTCTTACCTAAATTTAAAGATTCTCCTGATATTTTTCTTTTTAGGGAGTGTCTGTTTGGCTTGATCTAGGTTTTGAGTTGCATCTTTATTAATGGTTCTGATTAATTTAATTTTTCATTCCATGCATCCTAGTTTTCTAAGGTGTTTTATTAAGGGGTTAATGTGGCAGATGGAAAGGTTTTACTCTTGTTTAACTTAAGTTCAGGCCATATTTATCTAATTTATTCTTCTTACATCACTTCTACAATTTTTTCCGTGAGCTTTCAATCCTCACTCTCTTTGAATCAATCTTAACCCTACTTTGTTTACCTTCTTCTCCGAGTCTGGACTTTACACTATTGCCTTATGTAAAATTGTGTCGTTCTAGCTGATCGACTAGTTCAAGAGGCTCGTTCGCTTATTCAAACTCAAGTTAAGCGTGGTCGATCTATTGCTGGTTTTCTGTCGGAAATTATAGTTGTGAATGCCGGTGTTATTGTACCCCCAAATGGGTATTATCAGGGGCTATACAGGTAAGAACTGAATACGTGTGGATTACTTGATGGGGAGGGAAACCTCTCGTTTAGTTCGTTATTAACTGTTATTTTTTAATATCCTTTAACTGTCTTATCCAAGTAAAAATATCCCACGTTTGTTTTGTATTTACTTTCTGCATTTACAATTTTTCTTGATTCCAAGAAAACAATTGGGTTCCACGGAAAAAAATTAAGGAGAACATTCGTCCTTTCGGTGTGTCAATAGTTTTCTTCAGATTATTTTCATATATGCGTATTGGTACAGTTTGCTTAGAAATAAAATGGAAAGAAGAATGAATGAAGGATTTATTTATAACCCGTCACAAAAAATACAGTCGATTACAACACAAATAAATTCACAAAAGGAAACAAAATAAAATTTCTAGAACAATAGATGTGGACATAAACATTTACTTCCTACTATGGCCCTTATCTTAATGCTGCAAAGTATGACAGTTCATCCTTGAATTTCACAATACTAGCTGCAACGGGAGTACATGGATCGGTTTCATCCTATCGATTAGTCACAAACGAACATCGAGTCCACGCTGGGAGGCGAATGGGATATTTTGAAAAATGGCAATAACACAGTCAGATTTATTTTATGTCTGTGCGAGTAAAATTCTCCAAAGTAGCGCAACATAGAATATGTGCGGCACAGCAATAGCATTGAATTTTGCTAAAAATTAGACGGTTATATCGCAACTTATTTGCAACAATGCTCCCATAAGCAGCTAACATTTGCTTCTTGATAAAGAGAATTCATATTTAGGAGAATGCAGAGTAGTTCTCGGTAAAGAATCAAAGATTTAGCACTAGAGACTTTAAAGCTAGCTTTTCTTACTTTATAGAAAATAGTCTAAAATTTCGATAGGAAAAAGTACCGAAAGGAGTTCTGCTTTATTTTAAGTTTACAAAAGTTCTTTATAAGAAGAACGATTAAAACAAGCTGTTAAACATCATCCACAAAATACCTTTTGTCGGGATTAAATAAAAAAAAAACAAGTTTTTTTAACTGAAAGTAAGGAACGACGTTAAAACTGAAAACGAACAGAAATTATTCCGTATATGAAAGGGGCTGTCCCCTCCTCAATGCCTCGCTCTTTACGCTAAAGTTTTTCATTGTTTTAAAAAAATAAGAGTTGTGAGAAAGTCAAACTTTAGCGTAAAGAGCGAGGCGTTGAGGAAGGCACATCCCTTTTCATATACGGAACAATTTCTGTTCATTTTAAGTTTTAACGTCGTTCCTTACTTTCAGTTAAAAAAAATTGTTTTTTTTTTAATTTTTGAACGTTTTTGAATTGATGCAGGTTTTGATTTTGGCTCACCGTACATGAATTATTAAAACAAAATTTGCATATTAATTTTACTTTTATTTGGTTAAATGGCTTTCTTGAAACTTGTTTAATTTTATTTACGAACGTTTTTATTAGTAATAAATATACGTAACTTACGAGTTAACTTACGTAACGAACTTCTATATTCATATATTTTTAATACATATATTAGGGGGCTCTCCCCCTAATACCTCGCTAATAACTAGTCAATACGTCGCTCTTTAAGCTAAATTTCGAATTTTGTTTCAATTCTTTAAAATGACCCCTTAATCCCAAAGGCCGTTATTTAGAATAAAAAGCTCTTATGAAAGTACTAAAAAATATTTGGCTTAAAGAGCGAGGTACTGACTAGGGGGTGAACCCAATCATACACGTAATATTTTCTGTTCGTTTTAAGTTTTTATGTTACGTCTTACTTTCAGTTGGAAAACTTGTTTTTTTTATATTTAATTTCTGATCTTTTTTTAAATAATGCTGGGAAATTTGGCACCCCCTTCATAACAATGTCCCTTCCCCCATGAAAACTTCCTCCATGGGAATATCCTCCCACATAACCCCCGACCCACCCCCCCCCTACTACCAGAAAAAATCCCCCCTGAAAACGTCTGTATGCTTCCTAATAACCAATACTATATGTTAACATTGGGCAAAGTTAGTAGAGTAGTAGGTTCCATTTTGCCGCCTTTACGTTCCATCCTATGTTATTTGCGGCCTTTATGTTCCATGGTAGCTTTCCAAGGCATAGTCTACAGCCAGCGGTTATTTGGCAGTGTATAATGTCCTCAAACAGGTTTTTTTTCTGTTTTTGTTGTCAATTACACAATGAATGTAGGTCATGAGTTCACATACACATTCTTAAAACTACACGTGATTAAACACGTTATAAAACTACGTGCTATTTGCTTATGTCCTGTTGGTACCATTCCAAACGAGTGGGGATTCCCCGCCTGTTCCTAAACATTGCAAAAAAGATAACAGTATGAATGGGGGATTCCCCGCACAAATTTGTTTCAACTCCAAGTTTTTCAATCAGACTGGTTTTTTGAAAGCATAGTGTGTACATGTGTGTAGGCTTTGTTATTAAAAACTTAGACACTACAATCAGAATTGTTTGATTGACGTTTAAAAAGGGGTAATGAGATTTGCGAATTGGAATACAAATTTTTAACTAGAAATGGCTGAAAAGTGTTTTGGGGGAGATGGGGTGACTGTGTACTGTATAATACACTTGTGATGTTTGGATTGTGTTGTCAGTTTAATATAGTTTAACGTGCCCTTCGTTCCCCCATGTCTGAACGCAGGGGGGGGGAGGGTCAATTGTTGAGGTAAAACCACCAATACACAGACGCTAAAATAATGGTGATCGGCCACAAGGGCAAGGCTCAGAGGCCCTACGTGCCCCCAATTTCTTCAGGCGGGGCGGGGGAGGGGGTCAATTTTGGAAGAAAAATCAAAAATACTCAGAATCGAAAATAAATGGGATCTGCCTCAAGGGGAAGGCTGAGAGGCCCTTCGTTCCCCCATTTCTGAGGGCAAGGGAGGGGGGGTTCAATTTTGGAGGGAAAACAAAAAATACTCAGAATCTAAAATAAATGGGATCTGCCTAACGGGCAAGGCTCAGAGGCCCGTCCTTCCCCAATTTCTGAGGGCAGGGGAGGGGGGGTCAATTTTGGAGAGAAAACCAAAAATACTCAGAATCAAAAATAAATAGGATCGGCCTCAAGGAGAAGGCTCAGAGGCCATTCGTTCCCCCATTTCTGAGGACACGGGAGGGGAGGGGGGTCAATTTAGGAGGGAAAACCAAAAATCCAAAGAATCTAAAATAAATGGGATCTGCCTCAAGGGCAAGGCTCAGAGGCCCTTCGTTCCCCCATTTATGAGGGCAGGGGAGGGGGGGGTCAATTTTGGAGGAAAAACCAAAAAATATTCAGAATCGAAAATAAATGGGATCTGCCACAAGGGGAAGGCTCAGAGGCCCTTCGTTCCCCCATTTCTGAGGGCAGGGGAGGGGGGGTCAATTTTGGAGGGAAAACCAAAAATACTAAGAAATGAAAATAAACGGGATCTACCTCAAGGGCAAAGCTCAGTGGCCCTTCGTGCCCCCATTTCTGAGGGCAAAGGAGGGGGAGGTCAATTTTGGAGGGACAACTAAAAATACTCAGACTCGAAAATAAACGGAATCTGCCTCAAAGGCAAGGCTCAGAGGCCCCTCCGTCCCCCGCAGAAGAAGTTTTAACAAGAAATGTCTGAAAAGTTTTTTTTTAGGTGGGGGGGATGGAGCGATAACAGTTTGGATGTCTCAGACTAGTGATAGTGCTGTACCGTGGTATGAATTGCTTGTGAAAAACCCAAATAAATTAGATGAAAATAAAGTTTTAACAAGAAATTTCTGAAAATTATTTTTTTGGGGGGTGGGAGGCGATGAAAGAGTGGATGTCTTATACTAGTTATAGTGCTGTACTCTGGCATGAATTACTTTTGAAAACCCTGATGAATTAGTTGAAATAAAGTTTTAACAAGAAATGTCTGAAAATTATTTTTTGGGGGGTGGGAGCGATGACAGAGTGGATGTCTTACACTAGCTATAGTGCTGTACTCTGGCATGAATTGCTTTCGAAAACCCGGATGAATTAGTTGAAAATAAAGTTTTAGCAATAAATGTCTGAAAAGTATTTTTTGTGTGTTGTGTCGAAGACAGAGTGGATGTCTTAGACTAGTTATAGTGCTGTACTCTGGCATGAATTGCTTTCGAAAACCCGGATGAATTTGTTGAAAATAAATTTTTAAAAATAAATGTATTAATTTTTTTTTTTTTTGTTAAACATAATTCGCTGAAAAAAAATAAGAAGTATTAAAAACAAAACTCAAGTTCATTAAATAATTACTTTTTTTTTTTTTTTTTTTTTTTTTTTTAAAAACGATTGGCTGAAATAAAATCGGAACTTTTAAAATAACAATATTATTTGAGGTATGTAATTTTCTATTTCCGACTTTTAATAACCAGATTTATTAGTCTTTCGTAGGTATGTGGTGTCTGAAACCGATGATTTGGGATGTGTCGGTTGCTATTTTTTGACTTTTCTGAGCTGGATTTCTTAGCCTTTTATAGGTGTGTGTTGACTGAAACCTATGATTTGGGAATGAGTGGTTTGCTATTTTTGACTTTTCTGAGTTAGATTTATTAGCATTTCATAGGTGTGTGCTTTCAGAAAATTATGGTTTGGGAGGTGTAGTTTGCTTTTTGGACTTTTCAGAGCTAGGATTCTTATTCACTCATAGGTTTTTGTTGTCTGAAACTTCCAGTTTGGGATGAGTAGTTGGATATTTAAGACTTTTGTGGTTTAACTTGACACTTTTACATTCTCTTGAATTTTCAAAGTTCATTTTGAATTTCTTTCGTTGAAATGCAAGAGTTGGAATATTTCAGTAGTGTATGGTTGTTGTGTTCCATGTCACAGTTAAATTTACTTGATTTTTCAAAGAGTATTTTGAATTTCTTTCGCTGAAATGCAATAGTTGGAATAGTTCAGTTGTGTTCGGTTATAGTTTCCATTCCCAAAGTGGTATTTTATTTATTTTTTCAAAGTTTATTTTTGGATTTTTTCGTTTAAATGCAAGAGTTGGAATATTTCAGTGGTATTTTGTTGTGGTTTACCTTGTCAGAGCTACATTTCCTTAATTTTTAAAAATTAAGTGTGGAGGTCTTTCGTTTAAAATCTATTTTTGGAAATTTTCAGTTGTTTGATGTTTTAGCTAAGCTAGTAACTTGTATAATCTCTTGTGATTTGAAAGCTATCTTTGTATTTCGGTAGGTTAATAGATAGATTTAGAATAATTTAGTATCTTATTTTCATGGATTACAATTTCACACCTACATTTTCTTGATTTTTCAAAGTTCATTTTGAATTTCTTTCGTTGAAATGCAAGAGTTGGAATATTTCAGTAGTTTTTGTTTGTGGTTCACCTTGTCAAAGTTATATTCTCTTGATTTTTCAAAGTTAATTTTGAACTTCTTTCTTTGAAATGCAAGAGTTGGAATATTTCAGTATTGTTTGGTTGTGGTTTACCTTGTCACAGCTAAATTTTCTTGATTTTTCAAAGTTCATTTTGTGCTCATTGGATACCGGGTAAAAGTTATATTTTCTTGATATTTTAATTATAATTTGAATTTTTATCGTTTAAATGTGTGAGGTAGTCTATGTAAGCAGCGTTCGGTTGTGGTTTAACTGGTAACACTAAAATTCTATGTATTTTTAAATTGTTATTAGTTATTTTTTTCGTTGATATTCAAGTGTCTTTATAAATCCGGATGTTTTCTATGTTGTTCTCAGAGTCAGAGTTACAATTTATTGATTTTTAATAGTTAATTTTGAATTTCTTTCATTGAAATGCAAGAGTTGAAATATTTCACTAGTGTTTGGTTGTGGTTTACCTTGTCACAGTTACATTTTCTTGATTTTTCAAAGTTCATTTTGAATTTCTTTCACTGAACATCAAGAGTTGGAATATTTCAGTAGTGTTTGGTTGTGGTTTACAGTGTCACAGTTACATTTTCTTAATTATTAAATGTTCAGGTTGATTATCAGTCGATGAAATGCAAGATTCGTATTACTTCTGTGTCACAGTTAAATTTTCATAATTTATCAATGTTAATTTTGAATTTCTTTAATTGAAATGAAAGAGTTGGAATATTTCAGTAGTGTTTGGTTTTGGTTTACCTTGTCACAGTTACATTTTCTTGATTTTTCAAAGTTCATTTTGAATTTCTTTCGTTGAAATGCAAGAGTTGGAATATTTCAGTAGTGTTTGGTTATGGTTTACCTTGTCACAGTTACATTTTCTTGATTTTTCAAAGTTCATTTTGAATTTCTTTCGTTGAAATGCAAGAGTTGGAATATTTCAGTAGTGTTTGGTTGTGGTTTAACATGTCAAAGTTACAGTTTATTGATTTTTAAAATTTCATTTTTAATTTATTTATTTTAAATTAAATATATTTAATATTTAATTATTTTTTGGTTGTTTATTAAATATTAAATGAAAAATTTTAATTATATTTAAAATTTAATTTTGAATTTCTTTAGATGAAATGCAAGAGTTGGAATATTGTTTGGTTGTGGTTTACCTTGTCACAGTTACATTTTCATGATTTTTCAAAGTTCATTTTGAAATTTTTACTTTGAAATGCACTAGTTGGAATATTTAAGTAGTGTTTAAGGGTGGGACAACTTGTAACACTTTATTTCTAATGATTGTTTAAAGCTCATTTCGAATTTCTTTCGTTGAAAAGCAAGAGCTAGAATATTTCAGTTGTTTTACGTTGTGATTTAGATTGTCACAGTTACATTTTCCTGATTTTTCAATTTTCAATTTTAATTTATTTTGTTGAAATTAAATAGTTGTAATATTTAAGTATTTTAAGGTTGTGTTTTAACTAGTCAAATATAATTATTACTTAAAATAATTTGAACATTTTTAATTTATTTATTGGAATATATTTTTAATTTATAAATATTTATATTTTTGGTGTTTTATCAATATAATCAGTATATTATTATATATATGTAAAAGTAATTATTTTTATTATTAAGATTTTAATCAATATTTGTTCTCTTTATGATTATTTTTGAAGATTTTCTCATATTAAATGTAAAATAAAATTGATTTTTATATTTTCATTTTTAATATCTTTATATTAAATGCTAGAGTTGGAATTATTTACCAGCTTTTGCTTATTTTGTAATTTACCAGAGTTACATTCTCTTGATTTGTCCAAGTTCATTTTGATTTTCTATTATTTAAAAGTAAGATTTAAACTATTGCATTAGTGTTTGTTAATGGACTACCTTGTCAAAGTTACTCTTTCTTGATGTTTCAAAGTTCATTTTGAATCATTCAAGAAACGTGATTAAACACGTTTTGAAACTACATGCTATTTGTATGCCTTTCCTTGACACCTTTCCAAACGAGTGGGGATTCCCCGCTGGTTCCTACACAGTGCAAAAAAGTGAGCAGTACGAAAACTCCACGTTTTCAACCAGACTGGTTTTTTAGACAACACACCCACAGAGATGACACACACACAGAGAGACTAGACACGCACAGACGCGACACACAAACAGAGTCATAGTGGAAGAGATATCCAAAAAGTTGGGTTGATCTAGATTCACTTAGAGTGGCGCGCCACTCTAAGTGAATCTAGATCAACCCAACTTTTTGGATATCTCTTCCACTATCACTCTGATTGTGTGTCGTGTCTTTGCGTGTCTCGTCTCTATGTGTGTGTGTCATCTCTGTGGATGTGTTGTCTAAAAAACCAGTCTGGTTGAAAACGTGGAGTTTTCGTACTGCTCACTTTTTTGCAATGTTTAGGAACCAGCGGGGAATCCCCGCTCGTTTGGAAAGGTGTCAAGGAAAGGCATACAAATAGCATGTAGTTTCAAAACGTGTTTAATCACGTTTCTTGAATGATTCAAAATGAACTTTGAAAAATCAAGAAAATTTAACTTTGATAAGGTAAACGACAAGCAAACACTGCTGAAATCTTCCAGATCTTGCTTTTCAACAATTGATATTCAAAATGAGCTTAGAAAATTCGTGAAAGTGCAAATTGGACAAGTTAAATCACAGGCAAACACTGGTGAAATATTCTAACTCTTGCATTTCAACGAAAGAAATTCAAAATGAACTTTGAAAATAAATAAAATTTTTCCTTTAATATGATAACCACTGCAAATCTATTAATATTTATTAATTCTATTGCTTTAAAAAGAAAGAAATCAAAAATTATATTTTAATAATAAATATTATTAAAATTTTAGAATTTAAAAAACAACATACAAAAAATTTAATATTAAATAAATTTAATTTCAAATTAATAATATCATTTTTAAAAAATAATTATAAATAATTTTTATCTTATAAAATTTAAAACTCGACCAAACACTAATGAAATATTCCATATATTTAATTTAAAATAAAGAAATTCAAAATGAACTGTGAAAAATCAAGAAAATGTAACTGTGACAAGGTAAACCGCGACCATACACTAGTGAAATATTCTAGCTTTTGCTTTTCAAGGAAAGAAATTCGAAATGAACCTTGAAAAATTGTGAAAATGTAACTGTGACAAGGTAAACCACAACCAAACACTACTGAAATATTCCAACTCTTGCATTTCAACGAAAGAAATTCAAAATGAACTTTGAAAAATCAAGAAAATGTAACTGTGACAAGGTAAACCACAACCAAACAATATTCCAACTCTTGCATTTCAACAAAAGAAATAAAAAATGAAATTTTAAAAAAATATATAATGTAAGTGTTAAAATTTATGCAAATACAAAAAGATACTTATATATTCCAATTATTTAATTTAAATTTAAGAAATTCAAAATTAACTTTTCAATATATTTAAAATTTTACTGTGAAAAGGTAAACCACAACCAAACACTACTGAAATATTCCAACTCTTGCATTTCAACAAAAGAAATTTAAAATGAACTTTGAAAAATCAAGAAAATGTAACTGTGATAAGGTGAACCATAACCAAACACCACTGAAATATTCCAACTCTTGCATTTCAACGAAAGAAATTCGAAATGAACTTTGAAAAATCATGAAAATGTAACTGTGACAAGGTAAACCATAACCAAACACTACAGAAATATTCCAACTCTTGCATTACAAAAAAAGATATTAAAATTAAAATTGATAAATCATGAAAATGTAACTCTGACACTGAAACATTACGAATCTTGCATTTCATCGAAAGATATTCAAAATGAATTTTGAATAATATTGAAATGTAAATTTGATAATGTCAACCATAACCAAACACTACTGAGATATTCCAACTCTTGCATTTCAAGTAAAGAAATTCAAAATGAGCTTTGAAAAATCAAGAAAAATACATTGCGACAAGGTAAACCATAACCAGACGCATGTGAAATATTCCAACACTAGCATAACAAAAACAAAACTTAAAGAAGAAGATTGTAAAATCAGGAAAAGTATCTGTGACAAGGTAAACCACAACCATACACTACTGAAATATTCCAGCTCTTTCATTTCAACTAAAGAAATTCAAAATGAACTTTTAAAAATAAATAAAATGTAACTTTTACAATGTAAACCACAACCAAACACTACTGAAATATTCCAAATCTTGCATCTCAACGAAAGAAATTCAAAATGAACTTTGAAAAATCATGAAAATGTAACTGTGACAAGGTAAACCACAACCACTTTGAAAAATCAAGAAGATGTAACTGTGACAAGGTAAACCACAACCAAACACTACTGAAATATTCCAACTCTTGCATCTAAACGAAAGAAATTCAAATTTAACTTTTAAAAATCAAGAAAATGTAACTTTGACAAGGTAAACCACAACCAAACACTACTGAAATATTCCAACTCTTGCATTTCAACGAAAGAAATTCAAAATGAACTTTGAAAAATCAAGAAAATGTAACTGTGAAAAGTTAAAGCATAACAAAACACTACTGAAATATTTCAGCTCTTGAAATTCAACGAGACAAATTCAAAATGAAGATTGAAAATCTACAAAATGTAACTGCGATAAGAACAAACACAACCAGTCACTAATCAAATGTACCAATTCTGGTAATTCAACGAAAGAAATTCAAAATGAACTTTGAAAAATCAAGAAAATGTAACTATGACAAGCTAAACCCCAACCAAACACTACTGAAATATTCCAAATCTTGCATTTCAGTAAAATAAATTCAAAATGGATTTTGAAAAATCAAAAAAATGTAATTTTGACAAGGTAAACTAGAAAAAAACAGTACTGAAATATTTCACCTCTTGCATTTCAGCGAGTTAAAATCAAAATGAACTTTTAAAAATAAAAATAATTTAAATTTGACATGGTAAACCACAACCAAACACTACTGAAATATTCCAACTTTTGCATTTCAACGAAAGAAATTCAAAATGAACTTGGAAAAATCAAGAAAATGTAACTGTGTCAAGGTAAACCACAACAGTCTGAAATATCCAACTACTCATCCCAAACTGGAAGTTTCAGACAACAAACACCTATGAGTGACTAAGAATCCTAGCTCTGAAAAGTCCAAAAGGCAAACTACACCTCCCAAACTATAATTTTCTGAAAGAACACATATAAGAAATGCTAAGAAATCTAACTCAGAAAAGTCAAAAATAGCAAAAAACTCATTCCCAAATCAGAGGTTTCAGTCAACACATACCTATGAAAGGCTAAGAGATACAGCTCAGAAAAGTCAAAAAATAACAACCCACACATCCCAAATCATAGGTTTCAGACACCACATATCTACGAAAGACTAAGAAATCTGGTTATGAAAAGTCGGAAATAGCAAATTACATACCTCAAATCATATTGTGATTTTAAAAGTTCCCATTTTATTTCAGCCAATCGTGTTTAAAAAAAAAAAAAGAAAAAAAAAAAAAAAAGGAATTATTTACTGACCTTGAGTTGTGATTTTAAGACTTCCGATTTTATTTAAGCCAATTGTTTTTAACAAAAAAAAAAAAAAATTCAGACATTTATTTTTAAAAATTTATTTTCAACTAATTCCTCCGGGTTTTCGAAAGCAATTCATGCCAGAGTACAGCACTATAACTAGTGTAAGACATCCACTCTGTCTTCGCCCCACCCCCCAAAAATACTTTCCAGACATTTCTTGTTAAAACTTTATTTTCAACTAATTCATCCGGGTTTTCGAAAGCAATTCATGCCAGAGTACAGCACTATAACTAGTCTAAGACATCCACTCTGGCATCGCCCCCACCCCCAAAAAATAATTTTCAGACATTTATTGTTAAAACTTTATTTCAACTAATTCATCAGGGTTTTCAAAAGTAATTCATGCCAGAGTACAGCACTATAACTAGTATAAGATATCCACTCTGTCATCGCCGCCCCCCCCCCAAACAAGTAAGTGTCAGAAATTTCTTGTTAAATCTTTATTTTCAACTAATTCATTTGGGTTTTTCACAAGCAATTCGTACCACAGTACAGCACTATCACTAGTCTGAGACATCCAATCTGTCATCGCTCCATCCCCCCCCCACCCAAAAAAAATACTTTTCAGACATTTCTTGTTAAAACTTTTTCTGAGGGGGAAGGAGGGGCCTCTGAGCCTTGCCTTTGAGGCAGATTCCGTTTATTTTCGATTCTGAGTATTTTTAGTTGTCCCTCCAAAATTGACCTCCCCCTCCATTGCCCTCAGAAATGGGGGCACGAAGGGCCTCTGAGCTTTGCCCTTGAGGCAGATCCCGTTTATTTTCATTTCTTAGTATTTTTGGTTTTCCCTCCAAAATTGACCCCCCCTCCCCTGCCCTCAGAATTGGGGGAAAGACGGGCCCCTGAGCCTTCCCCTTGAGGCAGAACCTATTTATTTTCGATTCTGACTATTTTTTGGTTTCCCTCCAAAATTGACCCCCCCCTCCCCTGCCCTCAGAAATGGGGGAACGAAGGGCCTCTGAGCCTTCCCCTTGAGCCAAATCCCATTTATTTTCGACTCTGAGTATTTTTGGTTTTCCATCCAAAATTGACCCCCCTACCCTCCCTTGTCCTCAGAAATGGGGGAACGAAGGGCCTCTGAGCCTTCTCCTTGAGGCAGATCCTATTTATTTTCGATTCTGAGTATTTTTGGTTTTCCCTCCAAAATTGACCCCCCCTCCCCTTCCCTCAGAAATGTGGGAACGACGGGCCTCTTAGCCTTGCCCTTGAGGCAGATCCCATTTATTTTCGATTCTGAGTATTTTTAGTTTTCCCTCCAAAATTGAACCCCCCCTCCTTTGCCCTCAGAAATGGGGGAACGAAGGGCCTCTGAGCCTTCCCCTTGAGGCAGATCCCATTTATTTTCGATTCTGAGTATTTTTGTTTTTTCCTCCAAAATTGACCCCCTCCCCCTCCCCGCCTTCAGAAATGGGGGAACGAAGGGCCTCTGAGCCTTGCCCTTGAGGCAGATCCCCTTTATTTTCGATTATGAGTATTTTTGGTTTTCCCTCCAAAATTGACCCTCCCCCCCCCTGCTCTCAGAAATGGGGGAACGAAGGGAACGTTAAACTATATTAAACTGACAAAACGATCCAAATATCACATGTGTATTATACAGTACACAATCACCCCATCTCCCCCAAAACACTTTTCAGCCATTTCTAGTTAAAAATGTGTATTCCAATTCGCAAATCTCATTACCCCTTTTTAAACGTTTAATCAAACAATTCTGATTGTAGTGTCCAAGTTTTTAATAACAAAGCCTACACACATGTACACACTATGCTTTCAAAAAACCAGTCTGGTTGAAAAACTTGGAGTTGAAACAAATTTGTGCGGGGAATCCCCCATTCATACTGTTTTCTTTTTTGCAATGTTTAGGAACAGGCGGGGGTTCCCCACTCGATTGGAATGGTACCAACAGGACATAAGCAAATAGCATGTAGTATTATAACGTGTTTAATCACGTGTAGTTTTAAGAATGTGTATGTGAACTCATGACCTACATTCATTGTGTAATTGACAACAAAAACAGAAAAAAACCTGTTTGAGGACATTATACACTGCCAAATAACCGCTGGCTGTAGACTATGCCTTGGAAAGCTACCATGGAACGTAAAGGCCGCAAATAACACAGGATGGAACGTAAAGGCGGCAAAATGGAACCTACTACTCTACTAAAGTTCATACCTTTCAGCCCTCCCCCCGGTGACTTCGGGGGATTAAGTCATCCTAAAGGACATATTTATCATATTTTCAACCATGCTGAACAAAATGGCTATCTCAAAATTTTGATTAGGTGACTTTGGGAAAAAAATGAGCGTGGGAGGGGGCCTAGTTGCCCTCCATTATTTTGGTCACTTAAAAGGGGCACTAGAACTTTTAATTTCCGATCCAATGAGTCCTCCTACGATATTCTAGGACCACTGGGTCGATACGACCACCCCTGGGAAAAAAAACAAACAAACACGCATCCGTGATCTTTCTTCTGGCAAAAAATGCAAAATTCCACATTTTTGTAGATAGGAGGTTGAAACCTCTAAGGTAGGGTTCTCTGATACGCTGAATATGATGGTGTGATTTTCATCAAGGTTCTATAACTTTTAGGGGGTCTTTCCACTTTTTTTCGAAAATCAGCCACATTTTCTCAGGCGCTTAACTTTTGATGGGTAGGATTAAACTTCATGAAAATTATATATTTGAAATCAGCATTGAAATCTGATTCTTTTGATGTATCTATTGGTATCAAAAACCCGTTTTCTAGAGTTTCGGTCACCATTGAGCCGGGTCTCTCCTTACTTACAGTTTGTTACCACGAACTGTTTGAAAAAGGAGCTAAAAAAAACTAGGAATCTTAAACAGTTTAGAAAAAGAAATTTTACGTCTACCCACCATAAGACAACCTCGTGAATCACTGGTTTCGCTTAATAATTAAACCGTCTCGACTAAAAGTTTTAACAATGAAAAAGCTGAGAAAATAATCTCCCATCCGCCTGCCTATGAAAAAAACTCCAATATGAGATTTGAGCGCAGCGAAACTAGGTGTTATCACTTGCATGAGTTAAACGACCTAAGGATAGCTACCCCGTCAAAAAAATGGCAGTGGCGCGTAAGCTCTTAGAGGACGTTCTGTGCTTTGAAGTAAACAAAAATCAGGTTGAAACCTCATATAAATAAGGAATTAAGGTGTTGATTGGAGAATGCTAGATAAGATTTTAGAAACACTTGTTCGTTGGAAACACATAGTCAGGGCTTCCCCTTTTCGATTTCAATTTTCCCTATTTTCATACCAATTTTCCCTAAAATTCCTCGTGTTTAGGTCTAATTTCTCCCTATTTTTCCCTAGAAAAAAAAAAGGATATTTTGCACTAGATTTCCAACGAATTTACACGAAACAAACAGTGCAGCATCTAATTGTTATTTTTTACTTCAGATAATGATAACATATAACATCTTTTACACTTCAAATAGGTGTCATCTCCAGCACTTCATCGCACGTACTGTTTGTCTTTGTCTTGAAGCCAGCGACAGCTTTCGGTATGCTGACAGTTGATGAAGTTTTATCTTCGTTTTTCAACCAATAATTGACTCGAATAAGTGAGACTAGGGTGACATTATCGAGACTATTTCGGATGTCTTTTTTGATCAATTTTAGCAGGCTGAACAAACTCTCAGCTGGAACGTTGCTAAAAGGTAACGAGAAGATCAGCGATATGCACTTCCGCAGTTCCGGGTGCCTGATTTCGCCACTACGAGTCTTCAGACCAAGTATCTTCTTCCAGTACTGCTCACCTGACAGGTCTTCAACTTGGGCATCTCCCAAATGAAGTTCAGTGACATCAGTCATTGCTTGTGACCTCCATTCTACATCCGTTTTTTGGAGGGAACCCTTTTCTGTTAGAATAGGAAATCTTACAAATAGTGGCCTTAGAGATTTTGGCTTCAAATTTCTTGCATTCCTTGGTTCAACTAAAGCCAAAATGTCATAAATTTTATCTTCAAACTTGAACTGGTCTTTGATCTGCTTGATTAGGACAATATAGTATTTTCGATACGACTGGTAAAAGAGATCAATGTTATCACTTGGCTCTTGAGCATCTTCGAGTTCTTGCATGGAGTCGGTTGCAGCTATTCCCACATGTCTGGTTTAAAGGCAGGTACTCACTTGAAAGGTAAGGATTCAGTTCGGTAAACGAACCAACACTGCGAATATAGTCAAGTTTCATGAAGTTAGACGCAACATCATTCACAAGTTTGCTGACACTTGCCTTTAGGGAGTGGAGAAGGGGGAGCTTGGATTGAAAAACGGTATTGAATTCGTTGGAGAGGCCAAGAGAGTAGTCCATGAATTCAAGGTATGGCTTTGTCAACTTGCTTTGTAATGTCGACAAGATAAGGTCATTTGTTGCAGTTGGGTCGTCAAACGTGGTTTCCACGAAATACTGAATAAGAGTAACCCGTTGCTCAATAAGCCTCTTTACGCAGGCCTGAAGGGATAACCGACGGGTCTGTCCCGGAGCAAGAATTCGGTGTGCATCGCATCGAAAGAATTCCTGAAATTCGGCATACTTATCTTGCCTGGAAGTGCTTCTGGAAAATTGGGCATAGATATTTCACGCCGAGTCTTCTAGTGTATTGGGAAGTGAAAAGCATGCATAGGATAAGCATGATTGAATAAGATAGCATGAGAATTTTATATTGAAGATTTGGGGCACCATGGTTTTCATAGGTGGTGAAGCAGATCTGTTGGCTCCAAACATGACGTTAGTTGTATCTGCACAAAATCCAACAATATTTTGCCAGGGAATCGAGTTTTTTTCAATGACTTGTTTGATGCGGTTAGTCAGACCCTCAGCCGATCCATCATTACACTTAACCCTGTCCAATACTTCAACATGAAGTTTTAGATCTTTCTTGCTAAAAAATACTACAATGATAGCTAGCTGCTTATCAACAGTACGATCAGTGGTTTCGTCAATTATCACAGAGAAAAAAGTGGTTTTGAGCAATTCAACAAAATGGTTCTGCAGCACCAACAAAAAATTATGTCACAAAATATTTGCAGCTCTCTGTTTACCCAAAGTGACCCTTGCCAGAGCCTGGTCTTTTGGAAATAATTTTCTTAGGAGAAGGATCAAGCTGTTTGCAAGACGTAACGGCAGATTATATTCCACCAAAAATATGCAGATACGCTGTTCAATTTATTTGGAATGACTGCCTATAGCCAGAAGTTTTTCAATGATGCCACTGCCAGACTTTGTCTCAATTTCATTGCTTGCTTTTATGTGCTGCTTGGTCAGAACATGCTTGGTCAACTCTGATTTCCCACAATACACATACTTCAAACAGAACTTACAGTATGGTGCATAAGTCTTCTTCTTTGACTTATTTGACACTCTTTTATCTATCCAGTTTTTGAACATTGGTAACTGAAGCCACTTGTCAACAAACTTTTGCTCATATGTTTTCTTTTGGGAATTCTGACCTGAACCCTGCTTTTTTTGGGGGGGAGTGGCCAGGAGGTGAACTTCGGGAACATCATCATCTTCATCATCCATTCGTTTTTCAGGAATAGACACAATTTGAAGATTATTTTCCTCTGAGTCAGTACACTGGCTTTCAGACGAACTTTGCATGTCAATAATCCCAAGAAAAAAGTATTTTAGTAGTGATCAAAACCAGTCTATTTCTATAATTACTTGTACAAGGATAAAAAATAACTAGATCATGCTAAACTATGCTCATGGGCCTTAACGTACATATCCTCAATTAACTTAAATTACCTTACGTATAATTTGGGTTTGCAGTATGGAGGACCGAAAGTTTGCAATGGTTGCATTGCAAAAGTCTGCAAAATCAAAACAAAGTATGCCTAGCTTGATAAATGATAATCTTCAGATATGGAATGCCACTTTAAATGGAAAAAGAAATTTGTGACCCAATTCTTCACTAGAAGAGCTTTGCTTTGATGTCCTCTAACCTAGGAGGGACCAACCCAAGTAAAAACAACACAAAAGAAGTTTTTCTCTAAACCTAGCTTAACAAAATACTTTAATTTGGTACTTTCACATTGCTGCAGTCCGAGGCAAAACAGTAGATTTTACTTGATTCCAGATGGCAAGTGGCAGGCAGTGGACATGAACAAAAGACTAGACTAAATATTATTGTTTTATTTTTATTAGATTAAAAATAAGGAAAAAAGAAAAAAAGGAAGAAAAGAGAAGAAAAAAGGAAGAAAAAAAATAATCAACTTCCGTAAATGTTTTGTGTACTTGGTTCTGTGATCAGAACATAGCTGGAGTCCAGGTCTATCTATTGGTATGTCATTTCCTGCCTTGGTTTTTGAGCTAAGCAATCAAGAGTTCCATTTTGTGTCAGGACGAAACATCACTGCCTGCCATTTATCAAGTTGAAAATTGTATTTTCATGGTTTAAATCATATTTTCTTATTTCCTAATTAAATTGAAGCCCTTCTGACCTGTTTAAAATTACTGTAGTCACAAAATCAATAATAATATCCATTTTTTGGAGCAGAATTACTTTTTCTTTTTTACTCCTAAAGATGTCAGATGTGCTCTAACTTGAGTGTACAATCATAGAAGGGAATTTATAACACTGAAAGAAAATTTTAGCATCGAAAAATTACAGTTGTTGTCCTTTCACCCATCAACCTAGGTCACCTCCCTGTATCCTGCCTGTATCAACATCCACTTTGGTGCTAATGTTAATAATCTTTGAGACAGATATCACAGGTAACACATACTGATGTTGGTGTAAACTCTGACTTTTTGCAGACAAAATTCTGTGATCCCCACTGTTTTATAGATTAAAGACCAGATTTATTTCCACAGTTTTAAGACAATTATAGCATAGGTCCACTCAGGCCACTCAGGATACTTTCAATCTGCTGGTGACCTCTTTTTCCCATGGTCATGTGCAAATCCGCAGGGGACCATCCAAATAGAGCACCTGCTGCCTTGGTAAAAAACAGCTCATCATGGAACATATTTACTGGTGACCCCACTCCGGTCCAGCTCAGGTCAATGCAAGACCCCACTCAGGGCTACCTACATATGACAATATAGAAAAATTTTTCTTTATATCTGAGCAATAGAAAATTGTCATTTACTCTTATATAGAATGCAGTATAAAGTCAAACAGAAGACAATATCATGCTTTCTCCTATTATGTAGAATGATAAAAAGTTATACAGATGACTTTATGCCTCATTCTTTTATAGAGCAAACATAAATAAACTCATACAAATGACTTTTTATACCTCATGCTATTATAGATCCAGCAAAAATAAAGACATACAGATTACTTTTTATATATCTCACTATAGTTGATAAAACATGAATAAAGTCATACAGATGACTTTTTATAGCCTATATTATAGTATTATAGAGCAAACATGAATAAACTAATGCAGATAACATTTTATACCTTGTACTATTATATAGCAAACATGAACAAGTCCTACAGATACCTTGGTATTTTTATGTTAAATGCAGTCTTTTATATATATCAAACTGGAGATACAACAGAAAATCCATTTTGTATGGGTTAATTAAAGACACTGTTATGCAGTAATTAATGCTTAGCGTGGTTTCCAATGTGTTGACAATATTTAAACTGTTGTTTTGGGGGGTTTAGGGGGTTAAAAGGTACCTAGGTTAGATTACATATTTAAAAAATGCTATGCTTTACGAAGGACTTTTTATACCTTTTATGTTTGTAATTATATATTTCTATTTCTTGATAAATGATAAAGAATGATATAAAGTCTTCTGAATAACTCTTTAGAAATCAAATTATTGTTGAGAAGTACTAATAAAGTTTCACAGAAGACAATTAGTTTATCTTATTTAATATATGATCCACTAAAGTTTCATACAGAAGAAATTATATTACCCCACTGATACATAGAGAAAACAACAAAAAGTCATTTGTAAGACTTTATTTCTGTTTGCTCTATAATAGCAGGAGGTGTAAAAAGTCATCTGTATGACTTTATTCATAATGCTTTATAGTAGAATGATATATTAAAAAGTCAACTGTATGACTTTATTTATGTTTGCTCTATAATAGCAGGAGACATAAAAAAGTCATCTGTATGACTTTATTCATAATGCTTTATAGTAGAATGATATATTAAAAAGTTATCTGTATGAATTTATTTATGTTTGCTCTATACTAGCAGGAGATATAAAAAGTCATCTGTATGACTTTATTCATAATACTTTATAGTAGAATGACATATTAAAAAGTCATCTGTATGACTTAATTTAGGCTACTCTATAAATGAAATCATGTAGGCCTATGCTTTAAAAAAGCCATCTGTATGACTTTTTCTTGTTTTCTCTATGTACTAGCAGGAGGTATAAAAAGTCATCTGTATAACTTTATTGAAGTTTGCTCTATAAACGAAAAACATAAAAAGTCATATGTAGGACTTCATTCATGTTTCCCCTATAACAGTATGAGGTATAAAAAGCCATCTGTATGACTTTATTTATGTTTGCTCTATAATAGCAGGATACGTAAAAAGTCATCTGTATGACTTTGTTCATAATGCTTTATAGTAGAATGATATATTAAAAAGTTAACTGTATGACTTTATTTATGTTTGCTCTATACTAGCAGGAGACATAAAAAGTCATCTGTATGACTTTATTCATAATGCTTTATAGTAGAATGATATATTAAAAAGTCATCTGTATGACTTAATTTAGGCTAGTCTATAAATGAAATCATGTAGGCCTATGCTTTAAAAAGCCATCTGTATGACTTTTTCTTGTTTTCTCTATGTACTAGCAGGAGGTATAAAAAGTCATCTGTATGAATTTATTGAAGTTTGCTCTATAAAAGAAAAGCATAAAAAGTCATATGTAGGAATTCATTCATGTTTGCTCTATAACAGTATGAGGTATAAAAAACCATCTGTATGACTTTATTTATGTTTGCTCTATAATAGCAGGATACATAAAAAGTCATCTGTATGACTTTATTCATAATGCTTTATAGTAGAATGATAGGCTATATTAAAAAGTCATCTGTATGACTTTATTTATGTTTGCTCTATAATAGCAGGAGACATAAAAAGTCATCCGCATGACTTTAATCATTATGCTTTATAGTAGAACGATATATTAAAAATTCATCTGTATGACTCTATTTAGGCTGCTCTATATAGGAAATCATGTAGGCCTAGGCTATAAAAAGCCATCTGTATGACTTTTTGTTGTTTTCTCTATGTATCAGTAGGGTACGCCAATATAATTTTTTCTGTATGACATTTTAGTGGATCATATATGAAATGAGAAAACCAAAAAGTCTTCTGTATAATTTTATTCATACTCCTCTATAATAATTTGATGTCTAAAAAGTCATACAGAAGACTTTATATCATTCTCCATGTTTAAAGGAAACATAATATTGTCTTTTGTTTGACTTTATAGTAGTTTCTGTATAAAGATAAATGACAATATTTGTTGCTTAGAGTATAAAGAACCAACGACTTTATTAGTCAAACATTGCTCACCCCCCCCCCCCCTCAGGTCACCAGTAAATGAATTACATGGGCTGTTTTATACAAAGGCAGCTGGAGCTCTATTTGGACAGTCCCCTGCGGATTTGCAGATGAACAGAGGAGAAAGAGATCACCACCAGATTGAAAGAATCCCTTATGGTAAGTACCTAGGGTGCAAGCTCCTATTCTACAATTGCTTCATAGCCTAAACGAAGCTCCCTTAAGTTAGCAGTTAACACGAATTTAAGACAGCGCTAAAAAATAATATAATTACTAGGCTACCTAAAATACTAAATAACTAATGAGTAATTACTGTCATTTCGCACTTTTAGCTGTTTTTGAAATTTTGTGCTGATTTTCACGACATAAGACAGAGTTGCGAGAAAAGAATTCTCAAGAAGACTGAGCCATATGCAATCTATGAGAATATTTCAGCCTTCACTTTAAAAAATCTAACTTTCCCTGAATATCCCTAAGAACCCTTAATTTACCCCAGATTCCCCTGAATCCCTAGATTCAAAATAAGTGTCCCTAAAAGAAGTGATTTTCCCCTAAAATAGGGATTTTCCCCTAGAAGTGGAAGCCCTGCACATAGTAGCCTATTTGTTTTGAAATTTATATTGATATTTTCAAATTGTCAAAAATAGAATTAGTTTCACTCAGTGCCAAACCTATAAACAGTTTAGTACTTTTTTGCCTTGGGTAACAACTAGACACTTTAGTGTCTTAAAAGGACACTTCCCCTATATTTTCAAACCAAAGCCTTATTAATGTTGATTTTTACTCCGTTCATGAGAAACACTGGGTTTGCACTTTTGCGGTTTATAATTTCCTATTAATAGACCTTTTCAAAATTTCTCGTATGTCCTGTAATTTATATTATTTTTTAAGAAGAATCATATTTCGTTGTTCTGTGAGATTTGAAAATAATATCAGGCTGCCTGCAATTCAATAATATGACTACTAATCTTAAAAAATGATTAATTTATTTCATTACATTCAGTTTATGTATAATCCGATATCAGTTGAAATTTCCCGTGTTTTCCTTAGCTCAAGCTCATTCTCACACCGATTTATGATTCTTCTTGAAAACGGTGGGCAAATCGAGAATTTTGGGAAAGATCTATTAAGGAATGTGTTCTGCTTCGATTATGGAAAACAACGCATTTTTCCTAACGATTACGTGTTCAAAATCCGACTTTATTATTTCCAATCTCAGGTAACAAAAACAAGGCTCTGAACATGTCTTTTTATAAATAATTATGTGATTATAATGTGTTTAAAATCAGAAATATTGGGAATATTGCCGAATCTGTACGGAAAACGTGCGATCACTTCTGCAGGGTGTGCTGCAAGGTAATGTGTATTATGCAATCTCGCCTTAAGATATCATATATTACATTGAATGTTCGTAGTAGTTTTAGCGCAGCCAAGAACAAGTGACTAGCTAGACTAGGGGCTGATTTTCGTGCAACAGGTTGCAATACTGCAGAGGAGTGGCATCAGGAAATGGAGATAAATTCAGATTTGCTGAATCATTTGGTGCGCACAATTTTTGTGTTTGGTGCAAGTGTAGTGGAAAGTTAGTATGTATCTGGAGGATTAATATTGAATGACTAAATATTCGGACTGCCATATTCGTCTGGATACACTGTCAGCTGGGACACAGCTGCAGGGTGTAGTGCGTGGATTCGAGTTACACAAGTGTCCAATAACATGGAAAATACTGTTTTTTTCGAATTATTACTTAAAAAGTTTTATATTTCTAGTTGCAGATAAAAAATCTTAAAATTTTGGTAATATCTATTTTCAATCATTTTATGATTTCTGTGCCTTTTAGACCAAAAATATTGTGGATATTGTTGAACTCGCGGGGAAAAGCGTTTGACCAGCTGCGCATGGAGAATTCCATGAATTTGACGCATCGTATAGTCGTGCCAAGGGAGATGAAACCGTGACCGCCGCGAAACGGCGTTAGTGTCATATTTTTTAGACCTATCAATTATTGAAGAGACACTAAAAAGTCCCTTTTTTGCTTATTCGTTCCAATACGTTTTCGAAGTCCTCTATGAGTGAGTGTGTTGTTACAAACTGCCATCTTGTTGTAGCATGTCAGGGTGTTGTTTAAACGCTTTTGTTAACTTTTTCTTTTTAGAGGATCGAATATTCAGACAGAATTTTTTTTTTACTTTTCCAGTCATTATATACTGCTGGTACTGTTGCTAATATCTGTTTGAAGGAGAGATAGGCGTCGTCTTGATTTGAAGTTTTACAAGTAAGATTTGTTGGTGTAAAGTATGGATCAAAAGGATGAAGTAGGAAAGGATTAATCTTCCTTCATAGAAGTTAACCAGAGATTAAAAATATTAAAATAAAAATATTTTTAAACACTGGAAACAGAGCCATGCCATATCCAAAAGTAAAAAAAAAATTTTTTTTCCTGCTACCCGTAAAAATGGATTTTTTTTTTAAGAATAAAAACGAAACTATAGGATATTCATGACATATTTTACTGTTATTCAAGGACGTCTCAACATCATGACACTTCATACTTTCATCTTTAGTTAGAAAACTTTTGTGATCACAATTGGCTCTTAGCTAGGAATGGTGTTTTATGGAGACTTTCAAGGCCAAGTCATACAAACTTGGATCAAAATTCTTTCGTTTAACTTTTGATTCCACATTGGATTCAGTAAATTCAAATCTTTATTTTCAAAATAATAGTAATTTTCAAAATTATGCTCGTTTTTTTTCTAGTGCTTAGAAAGTTTTAGGGCTGCACTTCACTCTTAAGAAAATTAAATGAATTTAATGAAAGCTCAGCAAAAACGAGATTAGTTGCCTAAGTCCAAATTCGATTTTAATAAATGCCCGCCTTTTCTCTCTCCAGAAATGCCCGCCGGCCATAGATCTTCGCTGGAGGTATATGAGAATGTATAGGCCTACACTTTTATTATTTATTATTGCCCGTTTATAGTATCTGAATAAATATCTACATATCTGTATTAATATTTAAATATCAGTATAATTTATAGAGTGTACATATTCGTCTTATTTAAGGGCAGTCCGGGAGGCAGGTGGCGTATGTATTGCTGATGAAGTCCAGACAGGATTGGGACGAATGGGAGAACATTTTTGGGCATTTCAGGTAAGTCCAAATGTAAGATAAAGTAATATTAATTTGCAAAAGACTATCACAATCTCTAATAGAGCCGAATTCGCTTCACATGTCAAAGTAAAAAAAAAAAAAAAAAAAAAAAAAAAACAAGACAAATATTAAAATTAATCAAACAAGAAATCTATCAAATATAGAAATAATCAATAAAAAATTAATACAAATTATTAAACTATAACATTCAATGAACTTTATACAATTAATGGCAAAAAACGAAAGAGGAGGAGGGGAGAGACAAAAGATACTATTTATAAGATGATGCTTTCTTGACAAAGGACTATAACAAGCTAAAAAAAAATAGCCGAATTCGCATTCCAAGTCAAATAATGTAAAAATCAAAACATTTGGAATCAAAAGCGTAATACAAGTCAGAACTATTGAGAATAAGAGAAACATTCACGAATATTGACAAATAAAAAAAGGTTTGTAGGAGCGTCTAGATTAAAAAACAGAGCGTAAAAATTGAAAAAAAAGCTAGAGCCAGGGAAGCATCATAAATGGGTAAAAATAAAAACGGCAACAGAAAGAGGGAGAACAGTTATTATGACAATGCATCATCAACTAAAAAAGAGACGAAGAAGTTTTTTTGGCTTGCTTCAGGACCTTTATATGGAACTAATAAGGAGCTCCAAAATGAAAGGGATGTAACGTTTTCGAAACTTCTTGGAAACAGCATGGATCCGAGTAAGTTGAGATTATGGAGGAGGCTAAGCGGGGGAATAGGGGTCTAGTGAGTTAGTGAAATCCGGAGAAAGTGTCCTCAGTTCGGGGATTGGAAGGGGCGGACCAAGCAAAATGCAAGTAAATTTTATGCCTTCTTTCTTTTACGGTGGTAATGCGTGCAGCTTCAAAGGGGAAGGAGTAAGAGGTTTTACTCTCTTTGTAAATGATCCTGAGCCAATGCTTTTGGACCGACTTACTTTTGTTGCTAAGTCCGATTGAAAGTTGTGAAAGCAGACAAGACATGCATATTCCAATTCGTTATTGTGTATTCCAATAACGGCCTGACAAAGGATAAGAATACACGGAGGACATGCATCTTTGGGCTATTAAATTTATTCAGAAAGTTAAACAAGGATAGTGATGAGTTTGTTTGTTAAACAATATTTGAAACATATACCTAGCCGAGTGGTTGGCACGCCAGGCATGAAATCCTTTGTCCATGGGGACAAGGGTTCGAGTCCTGGTATCGCTGGTTATTTGGTTTGGAACGGGGGTCAGTGGCGGGATTCTGTAGGCTCAGTCAGAATCAACCCAGCTCTAAATGGGTGCCTAAAGAAATTTGCGGAAGGTAAACAGGAAGGGTGTACTAAAGCAAAGGATGTTTGGTACCCAACCCCCTTTAAATTTCCGGGCTGAAGGGGCATGAAACAGAAATTAGTACCGCCGGTAGGGACTGTAAAGTCCAGTTCCGTATTCTTCACCTTCTTTTTTACCTATGTCCTTCTTTCTTTACCTTCTTTTTTTATCTATGTCCTTCAGTCTTTACCTTCTTTTTTAGCTATCTATCATATAATCAGGATTGTAAGAAATTGTGACATGAACAATTTTCTCTTCTTTCACTAGGATTTCGGGTGAGATAGGGTCTAGAAAAACGGAGGAGATTTCAAGAAGTATTATTTGATTTACTTTCCATCAAAGATTTTCCATCTTTGAAAGAACTCCTTACCAATTTCATTTACCATTACTAGAAATAAAAGTGGTCCCAATAAGGTTCCTTGAGGAATTCCACAGTAAATAGGGAGGGGGTCAGAGAATATATTTTTTGTATTTAACCTCTTACAATCCATCTGAGAGGAACGATATCACAGTATTTACTAAGAGAGGGTCAAGTTTAAAGCTATCCGTTAATAAGCCAATCAGGTTGTTGTGGTGAACCAAGTCAAAAACTTTTTGGAAGTCAACTAATACAATATTTAGTCAAACGTTCGATACAAATTATTTAAGAGGATATGTACCAAGTGCACCATGTAATGGGTGGTGGAAGTTTTGCTTAAATTACCAAATTACCATCAGACGTTAAATGCGTAGAATAATTTTAAGTTTAAGCCAGTGGCCAAGGAAATCTTGATAATGTCTTGAAAAAACTTGAGTAAGTGTAATAGGGCGTACGTTGGTGAAAACTCATATTAATAGATTTCTTTGGGACAGGTGTTATTAAGCCATGTTTCGAGCAACCTTGTAATCACCAAATCTTGTAATTTGGTTGAAAACATTTGCTAAAGATTCAGCAATTTTGTCTCAAAAGGCTGTAACTAAATCAATTAGGATGTCCAAGTGGCAAGTGCTTGATTTTTTAAGCTTTTGGATTTTATTTATAACATGAGAGGAAGAAATTAAGGGGACGGAGGTAATGGGATAAATAGTTGAATCTGGTATAGTGAAAGGACGGAGACTTTGTACAATAAAAGCGAGATACAAGTTTAGGTCGTTGACAATCTTATATGAGATGAAAATTAATTTCAGAAGGGTTTTTTGCATATCTCTTTAATTTCCCAGTACCATTGCTCGGGCTTATAACAATATAGATCTTTAACTATATTTCTGTAAAACAGAAAAGCTGCGTGTAAAATACTGTTGTCTAAGATGTTTATTATTCGGCTAAAATTCCTTCATTATCTCAAAAATATTTTAATGACGGTATTTTTATAAATAAAAGTTGTATTGAATTTGCTACATTTAAATCTTAATTAAAGCTGTTGGAGACTAGTGTAAAAACTACTGAATAAGAACGAATTTAAAACTGAAGGAGAAGAAATTAACCTGAGTAAACACAGGTCTTATCACTGGAGTACCAGTGATATCACTGGAGAACGGCAACAGCATATATTTTGAAACAAGAGTATTTTTCAACTACTACTACTAACAACTCACCGGAGCACCAAGCCGCCCGAGCCCAACACAGCTACGCACGCTCCTCCTTCATCCCAGTCTATTCACAGCCTTCCTCTTTACACCCTCCACAGAAGTTCCCATTTCCTTTAAATCTTTCTTTATGACATCCTCCCACCCCAAACGAGGACGACCTGCATTCCGTTTAGCCTTAGACGGTTGGCCGAAAAGGACAATCTTCGGCAATCTGTCATCCTTCATCTACAGGACGTGCCCTTGCCTTTTCGACCTTTCTCTCATTATAGCCCTAGAAAGCGGGATTGATCCACGCTTTTCGCAGAGCCTACTGTTACAAAGTCGGTCAGTCAGCCGGATACCCAAAACCATCCATAGGCAATTACTTTGGGAAACATCTAGCAAATCTTCATCCGCTTTTCGGAGCGCCCATGCTTCAGAGCCATATTTAACCGCTGTCATCACTGTAACTTCTAATATTATAATCTTGGTTTTTAGACTTATCTTCCTTTCCTTCCAAACTTTTTTTAACTGTGAAAAAAACACCCTGGGCCTTCGCTATTTCACTTTTAACATCTTCACTGCTCCCACCGTTTTTACTAATAATAATACCAAAATAAGTGAAGCTGCTCCTGATCAATTTTTTCGTTAACCAACTCCACCTTTTCATCTTCACTTATTCCTAGCCTTAGTGACTTAGTCTTCTTAACATTAATTTTCAAACCTATTCTAGCACCCTGAACTCGCAAAACCTCTAAAAGTTCTTTCATTTTTCCTCACATTTTCGTCTAGAATTCTTAAATCATCAGCATAATCTAAGCCCAGGAGAGTTTTTTCTCGCCATTTGATTCCGTGGTCTCTCATTGCCTTTCCTGTGCTCCTTAAGACAAAGTCCATCAAAATGGTCCATACAAAGGGGGATAGAACACAGGCCTGCTTAACTTCTGATTTAATACGAAACCAGCTACTAACTTCATTTCCTACCTTAACCGCAGCCGTGTTATTCTCATACACAGCACTAATCATTTTAATGTATTTGTCTGGTATACCATATAAGGATGAGACCTTTGCTAAAGCTCTTCTATCAACAGAATCGAACGCTTGCCCATAATATATGAAAGTAAAGACCAAAGATGTTTGATAACTCAGATACTTCTCAATTATTAAACTAAGAGTGAAAATTTGGTAGACACATCCTCTACCTTATTTAAAATCATACTGTTCTTCTCTTAAAACTTTGTCTACATCATTTTTCAGTCTAAAAATTAACATATTACTAAGTGATTTGCTACCTACAGAGACCAGACTAATGCCTCGATAATTACCACACTCATTCTTATCACCTTTCTTATATAAGTGGCTTAATTAAGGTTTTCCTAAAATCGCTAGGTAATTCCCCTTTTTAAAAAATCATATTTATAGTCTTCAGTAACTTATTTCTAACCTCAGAGCCACCATATTTAAGAAACTCGTTTACCACACTATCAGCACTTGGTAATTTCTAGCTTAAGTAATTTCATAGTGATATTTTGGAGGAAACGAGAGGTTGCTAAGTCCTTATGTCTCTTATGTGGAGGAAATGAGAGGTTGCTAAGTCCTTCTGTCTCTTATGTGGAGGAAATTAGAGGTTGCTAAGTCCTTCTGTCTCTTATGTGGAGTAATTTCTCTTGAGATTTAAATTTCCTCTTAACTTTGTTTGATTTTTTTTTATAATAGAAATGGCAGACTGGCGAGACATAGAATTGTACTGATTGTTTGTAACTTGTGTTGATGTTGCCTAGTCTGTTCGTGGAATGGATGACCACAGAAATCAGAAACATTAACTTGATCAAATTTGTATGTAAAAAGAATGTGTGTGCACGTTTGTGTGTGTGTAATTGTGTGAGCGAACGACCATTAAAATCTCTTTTTTTTTGTTCAACTGTCAAACGAGTGCTTCTTTGAAATCAAGTGTTTACAGGTGGAGAAGAGCAAATAGGTAAAGGAGCTTGGGGTCTGTAGAGAACCAACGACTTTCTATTTTGCTAGTTGTTGGATTCTCTTTCTCTTTCCGACAAAAGGAATACCCAAAAATGGCAAATTTGCTTCTTTAAATACTGTGTGTCTGATTTTTTTTTCTTTTTTTTTTTTTTTTTTGGTAAAGAAAAACTTTTTTGAAAGAAATACCTTTTTTGCTCAGGTAGAAAGCTATTCCCTCCTCCTCCCCCTATCTAGTCTTGGTTTTTAAACCTAAACATATACCATTGCGTATGTGCCAAAAATGTACGGTCTACTGGTATCGAATTTGAATAGTTCAATTTCTGCGTTTTATTAATTTGGTGCAATTTTAATTTAAAATTGTTATTTTAAGTGTTCCAAAATTGCTAACTTCTGATAAAACGTTTTCTAGGATATTTAAACTAGTGTTCTATTCATTTTGTTTTTTGTTTTTTAGTTTCCTTCTCTGAACGCAGTTTATCTTAAAGTAGAATATTTGCTTAGAAACTAGATAAATAGAATATTGGTTAGAAAATAGAATTATTTTATATGCTACGAATTGTTAGAAAGTCGAATGGCAACTAATTGCATCTTTTTTATACTTTTTCAGCAACACGGTGTATTACCGGATATTATAACTATTGGAAAACAGTTAGGAAATGGCTACCCCCTGGCTGCTGTTATTACAACTCGTGACATTGCTGATAGTATTGGAGACTTTGTTTCAACTGTAAGTTTTAGTTTTTTCCCCTTTTTTGGATCATTCCTGGGGAGCTCACTGTACCAGTCCGAGAGGGGGAGGCTAACGGAAAAGTATTTTTGCTCGAGTCAATAATTGTTATATCATATTTGGAAATAAAGATTGTTACCCTCCTGTCTATTGACAGGAGGGTATATCCCATCTCGCTACATTGCTGATAGAATTTGAGTTTTTTTTTTCAAGAATAAGCTCTATATACACATTTTTGGGACAATATATTTTTATACCGCGTAAAAAACACACATATTTTTTTCCGCAATCACTATAAAGGAATTTATACAGTAGGTTCGTCCTGAAACATATCAAAACAAAAATATAAAATATAAGGCAGCATCATTCAGTCAAGGGGGGGGGCTTGATACCTCCCGCCTTGCAATCACTTTTGACTCTTAAAAAGGGCACTAGCAATTTCAGTTTACAATCAAATGAGCTCCTTTCGAAGTTTCTACGAAAAATCAACTTATTCTATACAAAGTGCCTTGGTAAGAACCAAAAAACTCACATTTTTGCCCACTTCGCTCTTTACTAAGCCAGCTATTACGCTGCCAATGATACAGCCTGGTACTTCAAATATTCACCTATCTCCAAAGAGGGACTCCATGCTCCAAAATTCCAAATTTCCTTTACATATTTGGTGTCTTTGGCGTTTTATTTTTGCTTATTTGTCCGCATTTGTTGGCATACTGGACAATTTTGTCTGCATATTCTTTACCCTCCCCTCCAAAATCAATGGGTCAAATTTCCCTTCCTTCAAAATCCACAAACCACACAATTTGCAGGGACATCGTGGCAACTCAAGAGAAAACTCAAGAAGAAAATTTTCATCAAGGGTAACAATGAATGAGTTGGTGAGTCAGCCAGGAAATTTCGAAATTTCGTTTAGTTTTTTACACTTGATGCTATAAGAGGGATAACGTATCTGACCTATCAGCTGTACATTTTTTGACCAACCAACCTAATGGTTGATATTAAGAGTGGACACAATAAATCTATTGAGCATTTGCGAATCAGTCAGGACGTGTGCCCATAGGTCTAAAGTTTGACAAATCGGCATCTAGGGTAAAAAAAGCAAGGATGGAACCCGATGAATATGTTTGTATACTTGAAGTGGGAGGACTGTCTATTAAAAGGATTTTATCCCTATTTGAACTATTATTTAACTTATTGTGAAATTTCCTTTCAGTATGGTGGTAATCCAGTGGCCTGTAGCATGGGTTTAGCAGTATTAGAGGTGATACAAAACGAACAAATGCAGTCATCTTGTACAATGGTCGGCTACATTCTCAAAGAAGGACTTGTTAATTTAAAGGCCAGATATCCTTGCATTGGATCAATTCGTGGGTCAGGACTATGCCTTGGCGTTGAAATTGTTGGACATAATAGTGGGAATCCTGACCCTTTCACGACTAATGAAATAAAAGACAGGTATATTAACAGGCATGTTATGTAGTTTTTTGTTTTGGGAAAGCTTTATAAATACAAAGCTTACATCAAAATAGGTTGAGTATTTCCTTTTGACAAATTATCTATAGTGAATTTTGAGCAGGACTTTCAGAATTTTATCTGACTAAGGGACCAGAAATGATTTGACACTGCCAAAGAATTAAAGTAATATGTTAATAATTTGTTAATAAATTATTAATATGTAATCTAATCTTATTAACACATTACTACAATCTTATTAATAATAAGATATTAATACTTTTTTACAATAAACTATTTTCATTTTTAATCGTAATTGCATCTGGCTCGCCAAATTCTAGTCTAAGAATCTGCCAAGCCTGCGAGCAAAACAATTATATTTTCGAAATTCATGCCAAAGAATCTATTGAACAAAAAAGGTTATCCAAAATTTCTATTTTACAGAGCATTAATGCCCCTGGCACCATGTCATATAGAGAAAATATTGGGAATTCAGGAGCTTTTAGGACTGATGAAATACAATGCTAATATGTTTGGTATGTTGAGTTTTTCTTTTCGTTTCTGTTTTCTACTTATTCTATTCTCTGTTCTATTCTATGCTCTATTCTTCTTTTTTCTATTCTCTCTTGGTTTTTGACCAGATAACAAATAAGTAAATTTAAGCCGGATAAACTGTACACCTGTTTAGAATATATTACAATTAAAATACTTTTGAGCTTGCAACTGAAATTTATTAGATAATTCTATATAAACTTGTGAGTGATCACGACTTGTGGATTATTTATGGGTTACGGCAGTAAATTAATGTTTTGCATTATCATCATCTGAGTCACATTATTTGATACACTTTCTTAATAAGCAGGCAGAAAAGGGGTGCCTTTTTCACCGCTTACCGGTTTACCTGCCGAGGGGGACCTCCCTTACACTGCGGGTGTTAGGTGAGTGGCTACCAACGCTTCCCCTGCTTTGTAGGTTTTTTGTCTCTGTGTCAACCTCTATGCTATTGTTGATTGTTATTGATATGGAAATGCCAGATGATCAACAGTGGATTAGTCTGAATTTTGTTCAGTACAGTAGTATTGACAGCGGACACGACAGCAGTACAGGTGTTTGACATACGGCCGAATATTTCGCATTTGAGGATTTTATTGAGGCTAAGAAACTGGTTTATAAGAATTTTCTTCCCCTCTGAGGTGATGCCACGACGACAAGGAGCAAATGCTAAGTCAAGTTTCGTTTCTGGTGATATATGTTTTATTCGGTCGGTGCAGAGAACATTACTGTACCGACCTTTGCTATTAAATCACCATCTGAAGTTCCTGTCACTCCATCTTTTGCATTTCCCGCTCTTACCGTCAATGTAAGCATTTGCCTTGACCACTTGAAGCTCCTGACTTGTGTCTCATGACCAGATGCATCGTTTCCCAGACATAGTGAACCAAATATTGCTAATACGAATAGTGTGAAACCGTCATTTGCCGTGGTTCTTAAGAATCCGCCACCTGATCTTAGTGACCGTATTTTATGCAAAGATAAGCTTCATTTGCTCGCTGGCCATAATTAAATCCTTTCGGTGAAGCCCGCTCATGATTGTTCGCGCTTTTTTGTCTTTACTCGTGTCAAAACTTCAGCCATATCACTTGCCGCTGGGGCCTCGTCATGCCTACCCAGTATCCTAGCAAAGGTTATTGACCGGAAAGCACTCGGTGTTGTTAAAGATATTCTCGATAGGTTCTGGAGGGAAGACCTTGAATCTGCAATCCCTTGTTAAAGCTATTCAAATTGGATTTTCACTTACGTTTTGGTTAGAGTTCCTTGATTTTGCTGCCCTTGATTCTGCGATTACTTCTGGTTTTCGTCTTGAATATGAGATATCTCGTGTTCGTATTTACAGAGATATTCCCAGGGCATTGTCTTCGATGGCAATCTGCTGCTCTCTTGATTGCTAGTTGCCCTGTTAAGCCCACCGAAATGAAGTGCTTCAGATTTACCGATCCCCATGAAAACATCCATGATAATCCATGTAACTCTTTGCCAAAATGTGCAAATTTTGGTAAAGATCATGTGTCATACAGCCTTAGATGCGAATTGCTAAGGAAAACTGTGTCTAGTGCCTCAAAACAATTCACCCAACGCAAGCGAGCTTTGTGTGTTTAAACATAAACGTTATTGGGGATAAAGACCTCCTGCTTGGCGATCTGTTATCTCATGATATTAGTTTTCTGCAAGAACACTTTTTATGAAGGTCAATATTTCTAGGCTTAAGCGATCTTCCTCCCTCAATTTGTTCGCTCGTAGAACAAAAAGTGGTCCATCTGGTGGTCTAGCGATTTTCAGCCGTCGTGTGTTAATACCATCTTTATTTCATTCCAACGATAATACTCCGATGATTCAGTGTGCAAATTTTGTCCTTATTAATTTATACTTTCCCTGCGATCGTCACAATATCGCATCTCTGACTGCATTCGCCAAATGTTGCTCTAGACTCAAATCGTTCCTGGAAAACCTCCATCCTAAGAATCTTAGTTAGATATAAACTGGTGATATGAATTGTGACATCCTTCATGATTTGGATAGATTGACTCTTCTGTTAGAATCTCTACCCAGTGGTTATCATATCGCAGTAAAAACCAATCTTTCACAAATATTCATAATAGAGGTGGATCCAAGTCTAACCTAGATCACGTAATTACATCAAGTGCGTCATCGATCGGATCTAACTTCAGCATCAATGAAGGGAAAATTGAGGATGACCCTCTGATTCTAAGGTGCGACCTCCTCTGCGCGTCCTCATCAATCCAATCCTAAGTGGTTTAATAAGTATAACTGGAAACATATTGATCTCCTTTATATATCACTACTCTCAATGCATTGTTATCTTCAATTAGGGTGCCATCAATTAGGGGTAATCTTCAATTAGTCAGTTGTTTTGAATTAAACTCTTATTAGTACCATTTGTCTGCTTGTTTGAAAGCTGATACCGACGCTACTGTGCCTGTTGAGAGAATTCGTTTGGGTACCATAAGACCCTTATGGAATATTGATCTTGACGTAAAACGTATCAAATCTTCAGCGAAGTTTCGGTTACGCCTTTGGATCGCATGTGACCGTCCTTTTTCTGGACCCGTTTTTAAAATTAAACAGAAAACTAAGTGTGATTATAGAAGCAGTTTGCACCGTGCTCGTTTGAATCCGCGGGGTTGACCAAGTAATAAAGCCTCTTGGAGGAATGTAATTAATAGTGAAAATGCGTAACAGTGATTCATTCAAGTTTGGAGTTATTTGATTTTTCTAATTATTACAGTTCAGTTTTTAGTGCTGCTAATAGGTCCCTCCAAAAAATATTTTTTGTAAAGTTTAGATTTTACCATAGTATTTTTCGACAATCTGATGTTCTGTCCGTGTCTTCGGCTGATATCCTGTCTGCGCTGAAAAAGTGAAAGGATCTAGTGTTCTTGATAGTGATGGTATTTGTTTTAACCATTTTTCATTTGATTACCCTACTCTTATCAGTCATTTTCACAGATTATGTTTTGATGTAGCTCTACATCCCCCTCAACGGGCCCTAAAAATTTCATCATTTTAACCTTAGCCTCAGTAGTAGTAGTAGCAGTATTCACATATTTCCTTTTGGTTAGTCCATTATCCCCCTAAACATTCCCTGAAAGTTTCACCTTAATATCCTTAGACATAGTAGTAGTAGCATCAGTAATAGTACGCGCATAGTTCCTTTTGGTTAGTTCACCGTCCGCCTCGACATGCCGTGAAAGTTTCTAATTATTACAGTTCAGTTTTTAGTGCTGCTAATAGGTCCCTCCAAGAAATATTTGTTGTAAAGTTTAGATTTTACCATAGTTTTTTTCGACAATCTGATGTTCTGTCCGTGTCTTCGGCTGATATCCTGTCTGCGCTGAAAAAGTGAAACGATCTAGTGTTCTTGATAGTGATGGTATTTGTTTTAACCATTTTTCATTTGATTACCCTGCTCTTATCAGTCATTTTCACAGATTATGTTTTGATGTAGCTCAACATCCCCCTCAACGGGCCCTAAAAATTTCATCATCGTAACCTTAGCCTCAGTAGTAGTAGTAGCAGTATTCACATATTTCCTTTTGGTTAGTCCATTATCCCCCTCAACATTCCCTGAAAGTTTCACCTTAATATCCTTAGACATAGTAGTAGTAGCATCAGTAATAGTACGCGCATAGTTCCTTTTGGTTAGTTCACCGTCCGCCTCGACATGCCGTGAAAGTTTCAAATTAACACCCTAAGCCGTTCCTTAGATATTGCTGATGAACCTTTTTGACAACCTGCATGCACATATTTTGTTTTGATGTTGATCAATATCACCCTCAACATTCCCTGAAAGTTTAATCTTTTTAACCTCAGCATTAGTTGAAGAAGCAGTAGTAGTAGTAGTGGTAGTATGCACATAGTGCCTTCTGATTGGTTCAGCCTCCCCCTCAACATCTTGGAAAAATTTAAACTTAATACTCCAGGCCTTTCCTGAGATATTGCTGATACACCCTTCTGACAACTTGCATGCACATTATGTGTTTTGATTTTGTTCGATACCCCCTTCGATATTCTCTGATAGTTTCATCTTAATATCATTGGCCTTAGTAGTAGTGGTAGTCGTGATAGTTGCAATAGTGGTAGTAGTAGCAGTTGAAGTAGTATGAACATAGTGCTTTTTGGTTCGTTTCTGATATGCCCTTTTGACAACTTTCGTGCACATTGTGTGTTTTGATTTACTTATACACTCTCCTCAATATTCCTAAAAGCTTAACCTTATTACCCTTAGCTCTTTCGGAGATCCAGAATTAGACATGCCCCTATTTCTCTACAACAAATCCTACATATAAATAATGAGAAATAGTATGAACTACAGCCTTTGTCCCAGGAGCTGTGGAGATTCATTTTATTCCCAGAGGAACAGTTATTGGACCTTTCAGTAGTCTTTATCAAAATGGCTATCTCAGAATTTTAATCGGGCGTTTTTTGGGGGGAGAGCAGTAAAGAGGGGCGTGGGAGAGTGCTGGTTACCCTCCGATCACTTTTGATTTTTTTAAAAGAGCACTAGAACTTTCAATTTCCATCTGAATGAGTCCACTCCAAAATTTCAACGACATTCTCTTCAAATAGTCAGCACAAGCGCATCCTATCATCTTAAACGTGTCCACAAATTAGGTTAGGCGGATATTTGGATAAAAGATTCCTTACCTGTGTAATCTTATTAGGCTACCTAATTTTTTCTATACAGATAATACCATTTGTTAAACCTTTGCAGGTTAATATTGAAATTTCCTTTCTATTTAAACCATAAGATGTTTAATAATCAATTTTTTTTTGTATTTCTTATTTAGAATGAAAGCTGAAAAGATTCTTCTTATATCACAAGGCCCAGATCACAATGTTCTCGTGATTACACCTCCAATGTGCTTTACAACTGAAAATGCCAGACGATTTTTACGGTCGTTTGAGTCTGTGCTTACAGCAATCCAGAGCGAAGGATTAATCTTTAAGTGAGTTATTTGTACCTTATTATTTTAATAGAGTTTTATTTGTTTATAATTCTAAACAAAACAACTCCAGTTTAACGGCCACTCCGAAAAGTAAAAAAAACTGTTTGAAGGGGTGAGTGGTTAGAATTAAAACTTACTGGTGCAACGTAGACAAGTCTGCAGCAGAAATCGATTTCTCCAATAACTGTAGTAATTTTTCATCTTTTCCGCATCATCATTAATGACTCTGATAACACATCCAGTCAAAAAACTTGCACTTCCTTCTTAAAGGGTAAATAACATCAAGAAAAATCTTATAGCAAATAACTGAAAACTAAATAATAACTCTTACAAATAAATGTATAAATAAGGCAAATCACACTTTTAGCGCAAAGATAAATAATCGAAAGGTGCAACGCGGTTTTTATTTAAAAAAAAAACTAGAATGACCTAAAATAGAAAGCTTGAATGGTGATTGTTGAAGTAGAAGGTTTATTTTGATGACAGATGAGGAAAAGATTCTCAAATATATATATATATATATATATATATATATATATATATATATATATATATATATATATATATATATATATATATATATATATATATATGATGAGCTGTGTTGGCCTCAGGCGGCTTGGTGCTGCGATGAGTTGTTAGTAGTAGTAGTAGTAGTAGTATATATATATATATATATATATATATATATATATATATATATTATAATAATATGATACAAATTATATAAAAATAGTCAAATCACACATCTAAACATTATCGTCAAATTTATAATAACGATCACCCTCCAAAGGAACATCTTTATTTACGAATATGAAAAACCACAAAAAAACTATAATTTATAATCATATTTACTAAATAACATTTAATTACGATTTAAATAGGAAAATATCACTAATAGTTTTTACATTTTAGTCAAAATGGTCTCAACTTCTAATACCCCCTCCCTCTATGATGCACAGAACACGTCAATCGGGCTGAAAGCTCCAGTGGAGAAATAAACTCTATGTGGGGCCAAGTGTTTTAATCGTTAACCGTAAGTCTTGGGTTTTTTAAACTTAAAAATGTGTAAGGTGTATGCCGTGTTGTAGCCTAAAAACTAACAGAACTGTATGAAGCTCTCATGGTATGGAAGCTGATAGTATTTTTACATGCTCGTATGTGCTCGCACCGAATCCTGGGACTGTAGGCCAATTAAAAAACCGAAAGTCCTATTTTGTAGAGCCCTTACAAGCTGATTAACGGAAGAAAATGTCTCAAACCGAACACTAATGCAAAAAGAAGGTGTTGGAGAGAAAGAAGGAGAAATACCTAAATTTTCTCTCGCACAAAGGTTGCAAAATATAGTTTTACAAGCAAACTTTACGTGGCGCTTAACCGAGAGGATTTATTCAATAAAAACTCCTGAAGAAGTGCTTAGAAGAAGAAACCCGTCTCAAAATTCTATATCGTTTCGGAATTTCTTGAATTGAAAGGTGAAAATCAAAGAGATCAAAAGGAAGGGGCAAAATTCGACTACCCAGAATAGTTTAAGCCTCTTTACCTCAACCAAGAGTATAACCTATCATTGACATTGTGAGTAATTCTTCTGTATTTACAGTACTGACATCTACGGTCTCATCTGCAAACGATGGTACTGTCCTCATTCCTGGTTGTTTTTTTTTTTTTTTTTTTTTTTTTTTTTTTTTTTTTTTTTTTTTTTGGCAATCCTAGTGTCTATGGAGAATCGTTTTTTTTTTATGTGTATGTATTTAAATATAGGCCAACTTTTGCTTTGCACTGCCCAGATCAGGTCATGGCATGGGCTCAACCAGGCTGATTCATTTCATTACCCACAGTTGAGACCCAAACTAACATCTACAGTTTAGGACCTGTCAAAACGAGTGAGGTTGATAGAGTGTGTGTCTTGTGGTGTTGCAAAACAAATAATAACAAAATTTTGCCAGTTGGAACGATTAAGATTTACAGAAAATTGGTACATATGTGAAACTGATATTTGATACGCACCTATAAAAGCCAATTAAAGGCCGTAGCCCTGAACATCAGCCCAAACCTCAGTCCCCGAGAGACTAATCTCAAGTTCTTAACAACTTTTGTCACTACTTTTTGAATAATATAATACGAGTTTTTCTCTTATGAACTTTATTCACGAGATAATTGCCTAAATATTTTACAAATAAGTGGAGTGGAAAAGTAATGGAAAAATAAGTGGAGTGGAAAAGTAATAAAAATTAATATTTTGCAATAAAACCAAAAGAAAAACACTTTATCGGGCCATGATTTTCGAGATAGACCCATTCCTGAAAATCTCTTTCAATTAGGAAAGGCTCTAGGGTTATCCGAATGGGTAATATGTGTTAAAAACTGCGAATAAAGTGAGAAGCAACCTTTTAGCTTCTAGTCCGCGCTAGTTTAAACTTATTTTTAGGCCCTGGGTTGATTTGAGTTGAACAGGACTTGATTTAAATAGAGGCTGAGTTACATAATTACTTCTACTAACAATTCACTGCAGCACCAAACCTCCTGATCCAACATACCAAGGTCAACATAGCTACGCATGCTCCTCCTCCGCCTCAATCTATTCAAAACCTCTTTCTTTATACCCTCACGAGAAGTTCCCATATCCCTTAAACCTTTCCCTACGACATCCTCCTACCCCATTCGGGGATGACCCGCTTTTTGTTTGGAGGGTTGAGTTAAGCGGGGGTTCAGTTATATGATGTATATTTGCACGGGGGTTTTGTTGAACGAGGGTTCAGTTGCACGAGGGTTGAGTTACGCGAGGGTCGCGTTGCACGGGGGTTTAGTGGCATCTGGGGTTAGATGCACGAGGGTTCAGTTACACGCACACCATGTTTATCTTTCATTACTTCCAGAATGTTCCATCAAATCTAATGCAAAATCTTCTTTGCTTAGACCATGATTCAAGCACATGGAAAGACAAAGCTCAAATGAATAGCGCATCATCATTTTTTTTAGTTTTCATTGGTTGTTAAATAGCCAATTATTTTCATTCTGCCCCTGAGAAATGTAAATCATCTCGTGTTTCTCAGTGTATTTGATTTAAGGTCTCTACTTAATACAAGGTCTTTGAATATGATACTTAAGAATGGCTTTCTCTTTATAGAGACATCAATATGTTTCAATTATGGCCATAAAAAGTCCTCTGTTTTTGTTATGCCGTTTTTGCGAAATAATCATAATCTTTAATTTCTTTCACCAGTAACGGAAGCAATTTATAATCCTAATTGAAAGAAACATATTTTTGAAGGCTGTCTCTCTTTCTCTCACTCCTCTCTCTCTCTCTCTCTCGCTCTCTCTTTTCTTTCGCATCAAACACATCAAATTTCATATGCTCCATTATTTCTAGGAAAGTCCGGACCCATTACAGAAATAATGTGACAACTTCACCCGATTCTCAGTACTCGAGCAGTAGTGATGATGAAAATCCAAGAAAGCGTTTTCGCGCTCTGGAAGACCTCGATTGAACATATAATAATGTGGTCAGGTTTTGTAGTTAAGGAAAAGGACGTATAATAAATCACTTAAACATTACAATTTCTATTTGAAATACATTGTAGCTTTAAACTGCCTGAGATAGAAACGCAGGTGAACACTCCTCCTCCATCTCAACCTGTTTTAAGCTTTTCTTTTGGTCCCATTCCAAGAAACTCAGAAATATTTAAATTAACTTATGTTTTTGTCCCAGGTCTAGTCTCGAACATCCACCCTTTCTTTTACTCATACCCATAATTCGTATTTGAAAGAACCATGTCATTACTTTATCATGAAAAATACAAATGTTTAACTTTTTTAGTGGTTTTATAACAATGATCACAATAAGTATCCCTACAGGTTCCTAATATTTATTAAATTTAAAAAAAAAACTGTTTTTTTGACTGAAAGTAAGGAGCGGCATCAAAACTTAAAACGAACAGAAATTATTCTGTATATGAAAGGGGCGGTCCCCTCCTAAACGCCTCGCTCTTTACGCTAAAGTTTTTTATTGTTTTAAAAAATAAAGTTGTGAGGAAGAGCCAAACTTTAGCGTAAAGAGTGAGGCGTTGAGGAGGGGGCCGCCCCTTTCATATACGGAATAATTTCTGTTCGTTTTAAGTTTTAATGTCGCTCCTTACTTTCAGTAAAAAAAAATTTTTTTTTTGTTTAATTTCTGGACATTTTTTAATTAATGCAGCTTTGATCTTGGCTCACCGTACATGAATAATTAAAACGAGGTTTGCATATTAATTTTACTTTTTTTGGCTAAATGACTTTCTCGAAATTTTGTTCTGACGTAACTTGCGAATTAACTTACGTAACAAATTTCTATATTCGTATGTTTTTATTATGTATATTAGGGAGTTCGTTCCCTCACTCAACGCTAAAATTCGAATTTTTGTTCGAATCACAAAGCCCTGAATCACAAAGGCCGGTTAATTAGAATAGATAGCTCTTTTGAAAGTACTAAAAAAACTTTAGCGTAAAGAGGAAGGTATTGACTAGGGGGCGAACCTCCTCATATACGTAATAATTTCTGTTCATTTTAAGTTTTAATGTTGCTCCTTACTTTCAGTTGAAAAAAGTTATTAATTTCTGATCGTTTTTTTTTTTAATAATGCTGGGAAATCCGGCGCCCCCTTCATAGAAATTTCCCTTCCCCCTAGGAAAAATCCTCCCTGGAAAGATCCTCCCCCCGTAACCCCCTCCCCCGATCCCCCCCCCCCACCAGAAAAAATCCCTCCTGAAATCATCTGTATACTTCCCATTAACTAATACTATATGTAAACAATGGGCAAAGTTCATAACTTGCAGTCCTTCCCCCGGGAACTGTAGGGCATTTAGTTATCCTCAAAGACATATTCATTAGGTTGTCGACTACGCTGAACAAAATGGCTATCTCAAAATTTTGGATTGGTTGACTTCGGGAGACAAATGAGCGTGGGAGGGGGCCAAGTTGCCCTCCAATTTTTTGTTCATTTAAAAAGGGCACTAGGGCTTTTAATTTTCGTTCGAATGAGCCCTCTCACGATATTTTAGGACTACTGGATCGATACGATCACCCCTGGGGAAAAAAACATGCATCCGTGATCTTTCTTCTGGCAAAAAACACAGAATCCTTATTTTTTGAATACAGCAGATTGAAACCTCTACGGTAGGATTTTCTGATACACTGAATCCGTTGGTGTGATTTTCATTAAAGTTCTATGACTTTTAGGGGTTGTTTTCTCCTTTTTTTGAAAATAAGGCAAATTTTCTTATGTGTGTAACTTTTGATGGATAAGACTAAACTTGATGATACTTATATATTTGAAATCAGCATAAAAATCTGACTCTTTTGATGTATCTATTGGTATCAAAGCTCTGTTTTTTAAAGTTTCGGTTATTATTGAGCCGGGTCGCTCCTTACTTACAGCTCGTTACCACGAACTGTTTGATGCCAGTTAATGATATCAGTGAAATGGACTAACAGTGAATTGTTCCTTTAAAATTGGTAATAACGTTTTTGATTAGACGACGCTTAAATGTGATTAACGAATTAATTAACTGATAATTTAATCCAGTCAAATGGATCAACAACGAATTCTCCCTTTAGAACTGGTAATAAATATTCTGATTAAATAACGCTTAACTGTGAACCATATTTGGCATTTGTATACAAATTACCCCCGGATATTTTTTCCTCGCCGCAAACCCTCTGATTAAATTATATCAGGTGATGCTTCTAGTTTTTCTGTTTAATGGCAAGGGCAATTAACTTGATTCGTCGGAAACAAACAGACAAATGTAACTTTGTCTCATATAATGAATATACCTCTTTCTGTATCTCTAATGAAAAAAACCTACTACTACTAGCAACTCCATTGCTGCACCAAGCTGGCTGACCTCAATACAGTTGCGCACGCTCCTTATTCCCTTTAATATATTTAAAGTTCTACTCTTTAGCCCTTCCCATGAACTTCCAGTTTTATTTGAATCGTATTTTATAGCCTCTTCCCGCCCTGTTCCGTCACGACCTGCTTTTCGTTTGGTACCAAACAAATGGCGAAAAAGCTCAATCTTTGGCAATCTATCGTCCTTGAAATGTGACCTAGCCATCTTAAGATTCCTTTCGTTATAGTCCTAGAAAGTGAGATCGAGCCACTTTTTTATTCCTCTTTTTTTTCAGGTTACCATTCGATATGCGGTCAGTCATACGAGTGCTTAAGACTATACTTGATCAATTTTTCTAGAAACATTTAAAATATCTTCCCCTGCCTTGCGAATTGCCTGCACTTCAGAACCATACTTGATCAGTGTCATTATCTGATCTATCATTAGAAAGAGCTCTAATGACAGCATCAAAGCAGGCAGAAATGTCATATGAAGAGCTGCTGACAAAGTTTAAAATGCAAACTCTGAAAAGAAGAAGAGAGAAACTCTACATGGATTTCGCAAGAAAAACTCTTATCCACCCAATTCTCAAAATCCTTTTCCCCCCTCAATCTACAAAAAAAAGACTCCCGCGCAGGGTTGCAGTGCCTGTTGAGAAAATTCAGCCGGTACGCCGTGCCCATCAGCGGTTAGCTGATTAGCTGATTTTTTGTATGTATTTTCATTAATATTATTGTTTTCTATTTATTTTTAATTTTGACTTTTAACTAAGTATTTTTTTTTTTTCAAGCCTATTCTGACTCTCTGAATTATCGAAATCTACAAAGATTCACTCAATTGTCTAACAGGTTTGTGTAGAATATTCAAATCATCAGCATAATCTTTGTCTAGGAGTGTTTTACCACCCTATTTGATACTGTGTTTTCTCATAGCCTTTGCTGTGTTCTTCAAAAGTACATCAAAATGATCCTTACAAACGTGGATAGGACGCAATTCTGATTGACATCTGATTCCGCATCGGATCAAACCTTAACTCTCATAAACTCATAAACGACACGAATCATTTTACTTTACTGTGCAAGGACAAGATCTTTACTAAAGCTTTTTAACCAGCTGAGTCAAATGCCTAATCATAATCTATAATTCTGAGGACTAAAGGGATCTGATGATTGATACCTCCGTAGTTACTAATTTGACTCTTATTCCTTTTCTTAAAATGAGGTTTAATCCTCTTAAGAGCTTTTCTAAAATCACTAAGTACTTTCCCTTTTTCGAAAGTCATTCTCACAACCTTCAGTATCTCATCTCCAACTTCGTAACCATCATATTTCAAAAACTCATTTAACGACGCTATCAGAACAGAAAAATTGTACTATTAGTAAAAATTGGCTTGCTCCAATAAGTTTGCTACCAATAGCTTGCTACTAATAAGTAAAGTATATTGCTTGTTAAAACCTAGCTTATGCAACTGCCAAATTTGTACTGAAACTTATTCTGCATTGATAGTTAACCATTATTACACTTAAATGAACTATACTTTACTGAATGATATTAAGAAGTTATAACCTACGCGCTAGTTTCCATCCCTTTCGTAAGGTTTTCACATAACCTGGCCAAGTCAATGTGTGGAGGGAACCTTTTTACTCCTGCGTGCCAAATTATTCAGGTCTTCTAATTTTGTCGAAAGTTATTTTAAGAACTTATGAAAGTTCGAAGGTTATCCTAAGAACTTTTGAAAGTGTCACAACTTGGAAAGTTATTCTAAGAACTTTCCAGGAGAATAGGCTTTGTCTAAGAGGCACAAGTCGGAGGTATAGGTGCAGTATAGTCATCCTTTATCTTTTATTCTACATATAATATCCTTTATCCTTACATGCCTTGTCCTTTATTGACAGTTATCAAAACTAGAGGGAAATTTAAGGGGATTGCCCGTTTGCCTTTGAAAACAAAATACAACCTTAATAAAAGGAATAGTTCAACATCGCGTAGGGCCTTTTTGTGAGAAAAGACACGGCAAAATCAGAAAAGCTATAACATTAGAGTTAATTACAGGCGTTTTCCTTTATTAAAGAAAGAAAGAAAGATTTATTTGTTTAAAAAAAAACATATCAACAAATAATTATTACTTCCTCCCCTAAAAAGCAAAGCTTGTCCGTGGGGGAGGTAGAGAAAACAAGATCCTTAAAACAAAGAACACTTAGCCACCGATACCACTAATACCATCACGCTAAACAATAAATACAAAATAATATCATATATTATACTTCCTCTGGGAACATCATATCAACAAGACCCCCCCCCCCAATCAATAAATCAATCAATCAATCAAAACTCATATTCAGCAAAAAGCAGCTCCTTAATGATTTTTCTAAAAATATTGGGGTCACCAATAGTCTTAATATCACTATTCAAACTATTCCATTTCTGTGTACCTCTATAAAAAACAGAAAAGCATGAACGGGAAGATATACCTCTAGGTATACAGAAGTCTGCGCTACCCCTTGTATCATGAGAATGAACAGTAGACCTAATGGACAATCAATCATCAAAACAACGAGGCTGAACATCCTGCTGCAGTCCAAAAATAAACCACAATACATAGAACTCACAAAGGCCTGCAGCCGGCAAAATTTTTAAAGTTGGGTAAATTTCTCGAACAGAACTACGTGGAGATATACCGGCTAAAATTCTTACGGCATGATTTTGTAGAGCTTTTATTGGTTCTAGGATAGAAGAAAAAGTAGAGAGCCAAATACTCGAACAATAAAGTATATACAGGTGTATTAAAGAAAAATAAAGATGGCGAAGGACAGACTTGGGAAAACAATGTTGGAGTTTCTTCATTATACCGAGATTTCTCGCCAAAATTTTGCTAGTTAAATTTACATGTTGCATAAAAGATAGTTTCATCTATTACAATCCCAAGGTATTTAAAAGACACAGTCCGTTTTATAACGCCATTGGACATATCTAATTCCTTGATCCATGGGTAAAAGTTTGGTGATCGCAAGAAAATAATAAAGTTAGACTTAGCCATGTTAATCCTTAATTTATTTGCCCTCATCCTTCATGAAAACCTGTAGCAGCTCCGCTGTCTTAGCTGTGCTAGTGGCTGTTGTGTCATCAGCAAAAAGTGAAACTGTTTCATTTGTCGGGTTTACCGTTAGTTAATTTATTCCATAGCAAAAATTATTCAGACAATTTGGTAAATCATTAGAAAATATCAAGAATAATATAGGACCGAGAACTGATCCTTGCGAAACACCTACTTCAATACGCTTTTTTTCGGAAGAAGAATCATTTAGTTGGACATACTGATAACGATTACTTAAAAAACTTCTTAAAAAATTTAATGATTTACCCCTCAAACCATACACCTCACACTTCTTAAGTAGAAGTTCATGATCCACAGTGTCGAAAGCTTTCATCAGATCTAAAAATATAGCACCTATTTTAAAACCTTTATCTAATACCTCATTAATAATAGTTGTCAAATAAATCATCGCCTGGTCCGTTGTCCTTTTTCTAAGGAACCCAAATTGTGTCTCTACCAGTAACTTATGATCCTCCAAAAAAATCGTCACTCTAATACTAAAACACTTCTCTAAAACACGGGAAATGATGGGTAAAACAGATATCGGTCTATAGTTTCCTGGGTCATTTTGAATACCACCCTTATGAATTGTGGTTATACGCGCAACTTTAAACAGTCTGGGAATTTTCCTTGACGAAAACACTCATTAATTAACACACATAAAACTTCAGCAATAACAGGAAAAATACATTTAAGTGCTTTTGGAGTAATATGATCGCTACCAGATGAATTACTACGCAACCCATAAATAATTTTTTAATTTCATCAACTGTTAGAAGTCTAAGGTGAAGAGATACATCAATCGGGTTTCTCAGTAAGGACTTGAACGTTGGATCACCACTATCAGGTACAACTGACATAGCTAAATTGAGACCAATATTCGGAAAATAACTCTGAAATTCATTGCATATGTCCTTTTCAGAATTCAAAGTCTTTCCCATTACACTAACTAATTCATCAGGTACACTATTTATTTTTAATCCAATCACTTCTTTTATTAGTCCCAGGTTTTCTAAGGGCATCCTTCGACCTCCTTAAACTTTTTCTCAAAATATTTCTCTTTTTCATTTCTTAAAATTGTATTCAGTATATTTCGATAAATTTTGTATAATTGCTGATTTTTTTGTGTCGGGTTAATTATTTGAGCTCTAAAAAATTTATCTCTTACATTTCTTTGCTTCAAAATCACTGGACTAATCCAAGGTTTTTTACTTGAGTGTTTTCTATTAAACGTTTCCAATGTGACTATTTGACTTATCAAACTCTGCAACTTTTCATAAAATAAAACAAACTTTGAATTTGCGTCCTGAACTGCGCCTAGAACATCATACCAATTCACCTTTTCTATATCATTTTTAAGTTTTACCATCGCATTTTTACTGATCACTGGAATCCTTGATTGTTTGCCTTTAACCACCTTCGTGACAGTTCTAAAGCTAGCTGAAACTCCGAAGTGGTCAGATACATCGTTGATAAGGACCCTGGGAAGATTCAAGGGTACATTAGAAAGGATGTTATCCAGAAGCTTAGCTGATGTTCCCGTAATTCTTGCAGGGATATTTATACAAGGATGAAACCCATTAGATAAACTTCTATTAATAAATTCAGTGCTAGCAGATGACTGATCTATAAGGTCAATATTATATTCTCCGATAATAGAAAATGGCATAGAGTTAATAGGGAGTTTTAATAATTTTTCTTCAAATAGGTCCATAAAGTCTTGGAGCAGGCTCTGTGGAGGTCTATATACTACAACAATGCAAAAATGCAAATTCTCTCTAGTTATATGTAAAACAAAACACTCGCAAACTTACTCTCTATATATTGTAAGATCTTCTCTTATTGAAACCTTATAATCAGCCTGAACATAAGCTGATAGGCCTCCATGTTGGTAATACTCTCGATTCCTTACATATAAATTATAACCAGGGATATACAGTAATTGCGAGTTATTATAATTTAACCACGTTTCAGTTGATACAATTTATTGATACAATCATAACTTGGGGTAAATTCAAGGAGCTCGCCCGTTTGTCTTTGAAAACAAATACAGCCTTAATAAAAGGAATAGTGCAATATCAGATACAGCCTTAATAAAATGAATAGTTCAACACCACACAGGGCCTTCTTGTGACAAAAGACAAAGCAAAATAAGAAAAAAGCTATAATATTATAGTTAATTTGCAAACTTAAAACTTTAAAACTGTTTCGCATTCTGACCAATGGTCTGCGTTGCGCAGGTACCGATCTCCTGATTTAATGCCTTCGGCCATGAGTCCAGGGCGTGGTTGGGGGGGGGGGGGGCAAATCATCCGACGCTTCCCGTGTTTTACCCCACGTTTCTCCAGGTACCCATTTAGAGCTGGGTCAACTCTGGCTGAGCTCACAGGGTCACATCATTGACCCCTGCCCTAAAGTAAAGAATCAGCAACTGCAGGACTTGAGCCCCTGGCCTCAGGATTTCAATTCTGGAGTGGGATGGACACAATTTCAAGTCCGGAACGTTAATATGCAAGGTAAGTTAAACTTGTCTCGTTTTTTTTGTGGCATAGATATAGATTTACCATTTATGAATAAACCATCCATCCCTAACACCGTCTTGCGTTTACCCTCTTTTTGTTTACTAATCAACGGAATCATTAAGGATATAAGAAGAACATTTTATATGCGGTAATTTTTTGGGGTCTGCAACCGCTTGGCAAGGCAATTCTACCGAAGATAAAAATAGAAATTGTGTCCATTAAGTCTGAATCGACTATTATAGAAAATTTTGTATTTTAACTTGTAAATGGAATGGAGTTTAAGACTAGGTTAGTTTTGGAAAGTTTTTTTTCGGTACGGAGGGGGGATGTTTGCTTTTATTTTCAGGAAACAACTTTTTCTGTTTTGTGATACTTTTATGACGCTTATGTTTTACACTTTCTGTATATTTTCGTCTTCCAGGATCGAGAGGGGAAATACTCTTGCCTCCTCTGGGTGGCATACTACTCCTTTTAGATGAATTCAAGGTCTAACTTTTGTTCTTTTGACATTTTTTGAAACATAACTTAGTTTTAAAAATCATCTGACTCATATATGGGACGCACCCATCGCATGGGACGACATCTTATCTGGCTTTTTAGAGCAGCAATGGCAAGGCTTCGAAAAATTACTTATAAATCAAGCAAATCAGTTCAAGAAAACTAGTCCCCAAACCAAAAACACTTCCCATAATGACAAGAGAGATTAAGAGGAAAATCGACCATAAAAGCAGATATTGGAAGAAATATAAAAAGCACCAATCCTTCGAAAACGGAGAGAAATATTCCAAAAGCCGGAACAAACTTAAAAACTTGACGCGGGTCTTGCACATGAGCTTTGAATCTTGAAATTTGCTGATGAACCCAAGACAAACTAAAGAAAAAATTGGCAGTACGTCTCCAGCCGAAACCACAATAGACGATGTATTCAAAAACCAATAACAGAGGAAGATGGAGAAGTTACAGACACTAACGAGCTTGCTAATTTACTGAACCAGCACTTTGTCTCAGTTTTGACCGCTGAACCTGATGGATTTTTATCTTCCCCACAAAACTACTATATAAAAGTCCCAATGGAAAGTACCACGGTATCATCTATAGATAGCCTTAAACGTTTACGAAAGTTGAATGCCAACAAGTGGCCAGGACCTTATAATGTACATCCCAGATTACTAAGAGAAATTGCAGAAGTTATAGACCCTCTCACGAGAATCTTCCAGACATCACTTACCTTTAGAGAGCTACCAGCAGAATAGAAAGTAGCCAACATATCGCCGATATTCAAAAACGGTGACCGTACCAGGCCTGAGAATTATCGACCTATTAGTCTAACTTCAGCTGTTGTTAAAATGCTTGAACGCATCGTCAATTATTAAATTCTCGAATGTTTGACCATCAACAAGGTCTTGGCACCTAAGCAGCATGGATTCCAGTCAGGAAAATCAATTGAAACAAAATTATTCGAATCATACGAAGTAATTACAAATCTGATTGACCATTGACATCCAGTAGACCTACTGCTGGTAGACCTCAACAAGATACCCCATAGTTGACTGCGCTCAAAATTATCTGCTGCCGGCATGAATTCATCCATGATAGACTCTCTAATGAATTTCCTCACCAACCGCAAGCAGGAAGTCCGTTTATTTGAGATGGGTGGCCAGCCAACCTACTCTGATGAGGCCATAGTAATGAGGGGGTACCGTAGGGAACTGTACTAGACCCAACCTTTTTCTTATGTACATCAACGACATTTTCAACCATGTGGATAAAAATATGCATTTGTTTGCTGACGATGCCAAAGTTTTTGGCATTGCAAATTGACAGAAAATCCAACACGACCTAATCAGGCTGCAGGATTGGAATCTAGACTGGCTTCTGCAAGTCAATATAACCAAATGGTGTATTTTACATCTTGGACCTAATAACCCAATGGCTACCAACTCAATTATAAATCCCATCACTAAAAACAAAGGAGCATCTAGACTCTAGAGAATAGAGAAGAAGAAAGGGATCTTGATTTCATCATTGACGACAGGTTGTGGTTCTACAGCCACATTTAGAATGCTGTCTCCCGAGAAATTTCCATCCTTTGCCTATTAAAAAGGACCATCAGTAGCCGAGAGGCAACAATATTCATAAAACTTATTAAGGCTCTCCTTAGACTCCATCCCGATTTTAGCATGTGCCTTGCTGGTCCCTCTCACCGGCATGATGTAAAGATCATCGGAAATGTTCAGAGGCGAGCAACGAAGTGCGTGAAAAGCCTAAAGTCAGCTTCATATGAGGATCGCCTGAAGTAACTCAAGCTACCTACCCTCGTCTACAGACGCATACATAGCGATATGATGCTGATTTACAAACTCCAAAAAGAGAAGTTTACCATCTTCATGAGCAGCCATAGTACCAGCCATCATCTCACAAAAGGACACTCAAAGAAGTTACCAAAATTAAGCTTCAGATCGAGAATTTGTCAAATGTCCTATTCAAGAAGAGTCATAAACTTCTGGAATGAATTGAAAGACTCTACTGTCAGCGCTCCCTCGATCCAGTCTTTCAAATACAAACTTGATAAGGAGTCGGAGAATAGGCAGTGGAAGTTTGACTGGGAGTCACCGACTCAACAGCACTACAGATCCGGAGGACCTTAAAGCTCTCAAATGGATTAAGGTGATATGTTTCAGCACCGAGTCGGGTTGAGCTTCGATTTTTTTTTCTTTCTTGTTTGCATTAAGCATGGGATTTGATTTACAATTAAAAATTTTCAGAAATGGACCTAAAGTTAGAGATGTCCAACAATTTCCAATTTAACTTCAAACCCTAGCCATAAGCGAAGAAACTATCATATCTTATAGAAATAGTCTGGGATCTTGCAAATCTGCATTCAAAAGGGAGGGGGACTCTTCTGCACGACCAAATTTTAAGGCTGCTTTTATAATTTGAAGCTAAGCATTTTAATTTTATTGGTTATTTTGAAATTATAGTGCTTCTCAACAAGGACCCTCTCCGTCCCGTGTCCATGTACTGGAGCTACAGACGAATATATTAAGGGGAAAGATTATTCGAATTCCAACAAATATTTTGAATAGTGGCTCGTAAATATATTTTAAAAGGATTGCATCCTAAGATGTAGTTTACCGGACCGTTGACAATTTGAAATCCTTACCTTAGCTCCTCCTGTACCTCCAGAGGCACACATGGTGTCCGTTAACAGCCTCCGTTCATCCCGGAAATGAGCTGCGGCGTAGATGTTCAATTTGAAATCAGCTGAAGATAACCATAACAGGGCAGTAAAGAGACATGGGTTACATGTCAGTGGCTGATAATCCCAATGAAATTGAATACGACTGAATTAAGGATGAAATAGTTGCATAGCAAAGGAGAATTTCAGCAGTCGTCCATGAATCTGTTGGCTGCTGTTACAAAAATAATATTTTTACCTATTTCTTGTTAAGATGGTTTAAACTGTTATCAAGGTCAGGTGATGAAACAATATGACACTGTTGGACTTGCCAAAGGTTGGACTTGTAGGACCAGCACTGTCATTCGCGAAAAGTCTGATTTTTGCGATTCTCCACGTAATTTCCGAAATCATTCATATTATATGCTGGCGTTTTTCTCTCTCCCTATCCCTTCTTATCAAGACTAATCCCTACGTATGGACATGATAGATGTGTCCAGTCACAAGTTTCTCTATTTTTTAATTCAAAATTCTGGTGAAATTAATTATATATGCAACATTGTTTTACCTTCTTTCAGTTAAAAAGAAGAAAAAAAAATGACAAAGATAATCGCAAAAATCAAAAGTCCGAAAGTGAAAAAAGAAAAATGAAAGCAAAAATCTGTCATTTATTTGTAGTCTAAAAACGGCCAAAAAAAGCAGGAGTATTATAAGGATAAGTTTAAGGATATTGAAGAAAATCTTAGTGTGGCTTAGAAGGCCATTTTGTTAGTTATTAGCCCGAATTCCTGCCGAGGGTGTCTGAATTGGATTGCCCTTGATGATGATGTCTCTAACCGGATGTTGAGATTATTTTGCAAATGCTGGTGCATTACTACGTCGATCGATGCCTATGTCTACTGATAATAGACCACTTCTACGCCTATCAGGCAGATGAGAGTGATGCTTCAGCGTACCTTAAATGAATATCTATGTTGGACTTATCTGAACGTGTAAAAAGTATGAAAAATGGAGGTTGTAGGGGAGATATTCTTTCTTTAAAGGTTCTGAAGTTTGTATTACCTGTTATATCTCCTTAATTTCTTGGCTTAATTGACAAATGCTTAAAATTAGATGTTTTTCCAGGTTTTTTAAAATATTCTAGTGCGATACCACTATTCAAAGAAGGGGGCAAGAATTCTTTTATTTATTTTGCTTTTACGGTTATTTCAAGAATAACTGTTAAACTTGTTAAAAATAGAATTAGGAAATTTCTGGAAAATAGAGCATTTTACATCAGTTTGGTTTTAGAAAGGGTCGTTTGACAGAGTAGGCTCTTTTACTACTTCCTTCTTTTTTAATGATGCTTTGAATAGGGGAATGAAGAGCGCTTCTGTGTTGATCATGATATTTTAATTCAGGCTCTTTTTAGTTTCGGAATTCAAGGAGTTTTTTTTTAATTTGACTCAGCCGTTTTTATTTACTCGCTCTCAGTGTGTCCTCTTGAATGGAGTCCGCTCAAGTATTTTACATGTAATTAAAAGTTTACTTCTTTCATTCTGTTTTTGGTATACAGGGTCTGTTTTGGACCCGTTCTTGTTTCCAGCATATATAAATGACCTTTGTAGTATACTTAGCATCATGTTTTTTATACAGTTAATGACAGAAATGACGCTACAACAATATTTCCTTGTTTTGCTGATGACTCTCATTTGACCGTTGGTTATATGACCGGAGTTGAATTGTTAAATATTTTGAACCTCAGTTCAGTTCAGTTTTAGTTCTCATTCAGTGAACATCTAAAAAGCGGATTATATATATATGACTGAAATTGTGAATTGCATCTTCCACCAATCAATTTGCTTGACTCGTAATATATATCTCCAGCGGAATTTATCGAATAGTTAAATATCTTTCGATTTTGCTGGGACGTTTACTTGGAATTGCTGTTAGCCGTGGCATTACTAACGGCGGCTTAGGTAACTGCAAGCTTTGAGGCAGCGTTGATAAAGTAATTGATTCTTAAAAAGGTACGCCTTTCTATTTTAAGTAGCTAGTAATTATCATCAAGATGGCGAAATCAACGTAAGCCGAGCTACAGATTTTAAAGAAATTAACTGAAATGTCAATAGAGCTTAAAAAACTGAATTCCCTGTGCGAAAAGGTACAAAAATTATCAATGGAATTTTCGTCAATTTCAGAATCTCTGAATAAGAAAATTTGAAGTGGAAAAAATATCGGATAATACAGAGGCGGAAGTTCGTGAGCTGAAAATGGAAGTTGCAAAGAATAAAAAGATAATGGATAGAATTGAGGCGGATAAAAAAAGGTGTAATGTGATACTCTACAATTTTAACCCAAAGATAAGGGGCTCTAGTCTAAAAGAGGACATTCTTAGATGCTTAAATGAAATTGTAGGATGCACCATGATAATACAGAAATATATTAACGATACTCTTCGTTTACCATTAAACGAGAAAATTAGACAAGTTGTGATTAAATTAGCGTCTATGGAATTAAAAAAAAAATCCATATTTACTTCGGCTGAACATTAGCCTTTTGGAGCAGGATAAAGGCGCAAAAACATGCTCGAGAAAGGGAGACGATTCAGGATTACCAATCATTTGGACCTCGCCAGATAGTGAAAGCTCCGGTTTTTTATCAGGAGCATCCTAGTTGGGAGGATATAGTAATGCATGGGAACCAGTCAAAATTGCCAAAATAGGGAATACAGGGACATAGTGAATCGTGCTTAAGTTTTTTAGTTTGGAATTTACAAAGTTATATTAGGGAAAAGTTAGAAAATCTATTAGAATCAAGTACATCAGTCGGTTGTGAAAGTTGGTATGTTGTTTGCCTTGTTGAGACTTGGAATTCTCTAGATGAATTTTCATCATGTGAAGATTTTGATGTTTTTGAGTTTCGGAGAAAAGTTTTGGCAAATGGTAGATATTATGCAGGAGTTTCAACGCTTATAAGGAAGGGTGTATTTAATTTATTTCGTAGGCTAGAAAGTGAGTCTGAAAAATTATTATGGTTATTATTATCAGTTAAAAATGTTCACCTTGTTGTGTGTGTTGTTTATTTGCCTCCGAATAACACTTCTTACAGCCGTGAAGATACATGGAAATTGGTTGAAAATGAAACTCAGTTGTATAAAAGAATGTACCCCTGCCGTAATTTTATTTTTCTTGGGAGCTTCTATGCATATGCTAGTGAAAAGGACGAGTTTCAGGTTGGTGAACCCCTTGTAAATGAACCAGGTCAGAATGTTTGTTTGGAGAATGAATTTGAGTATATTTTCCCTATTAGGAAAAGTAGGGATAGGTCGCGGAAAAAAAATAGATGGGGAAGGAATTTAATAAATTTTTGTAAAAAGGAAGGGTTTCTAATTATGAACGGAAGGTTGGGAGGAGATTTTGGTGTGAGTTATTCTACGTGTTATAGTGGGTTTAGCCCGAGTTTAATTGATTATATTCTATGTAGTTTTTCTCTTTGGCCCCGGGCGGTGGACCTCAGGATCCTAGAGTTGGTTGGATCTTACCATCTCCCAGTTAGTATTAAGCTGAGAGCGTGTATTTGACACTCCGAAAGGGGAAATGAACGGTGTACGTTTGAGGAAAGGATCCTTAAACTAGTTTGGATAGCCAAGGTGAAAGAAGAATTGGCTAAAATGGAACTAGAAAGTGAGGAAGTTCAGAATTATTGCCATTTGATTTTGAATTTTTCAGAACCAGTTGAATTGCATCAAACTATTTCGGTAATTATAGATATAATTTATGATAGCATCAACCATTTATCTAAGGATAAAAAACATCCGGCCGGAAAAAATGAGAGTTTTTTCGATTAGGAATGTAGGCAGAGAAGGGAAGAGGTAATTAGGGTTTTCAGGCTACTTAAAGCAACAGACCCATTGGATCAGGAAACGAATTTGCGCAGGTTAGCTGAATATAGGAAACTAAGGTCAGATTATAATTGGGTTAAAAGAGTTAAAAACGAGAGAGGGACATATGAAAATTAAGAGAGATTAGAGTGTAAATAACTCTAGAGAGTTTTGGTTAATGGATAAATTTTTAATCCCGGGCCTGGGAATAAGAGAAGAAATCCCAGCAGTTGAGACATAGCCAGCTTATTTTGACAACAGGAGTCAGAATATGTTAGGGCGAATGCGTTGAATGGTTCAGAGGATAGAGACTCAGGTCTAGGGACGGCAACATGTCCTTTAAGACAGAATGATTACGATTTAAGTAGGCCTGTTTCTCAACAAGAAATTTGGAATCAGTTGAAAAAGTTGATTGGTAATTCGCGTCCAGGAACAAATGGTATATCTACAAAGGCCCTGAGGTTAGGAAGGACAACTTTAATACCCATGTTGGTCGCACTTTTCTTAATTGTAGTAGAGAAAGCTTGTTGGCCTCGCAAAAGGGACATTTCTGTAGCAGTGCCTCTTTTTAAGAAAGGTAATAGGAAGTTACATGAAAACTTTAAGTCTATCTTTATGGGGAATGTTTTAAGTAAATTGTTTTGTAAGGTTCTGGAATTTAGGCTAAGAGATTGGTTGGATAAGGAGGAAATACTTAGCCCGATGCAAGCGGGATTCAGATCGACATTCAGCACTGTTGACCATATTTTTACTTTGGTTGTACTGAGAAGGAAATATGCTATAGGGAAAAATGGTCAGCTATTTGTAGCCTTTTTAGACATGAAAAGTGCTTTTGATTCGGTAACTAGGAGGTTATTAATTGAAAGTCTTTTAGAAATAGTCTTGCCGTCTTGCTTTGTAGCAATAATTGCAGATATATATCGGAGGGTGAAGTTTTTTGTGAAGGTTATGGGAAATTTTTCTAGTCTGGTTACGTCTCATGTGGGTGTGAAACAAAGATGTACTTTATCTCTTAAGCTCTTCTCCTTGTTTGTTAAAGATTTAGATAGGTTTATGAAAAATAATGGAGTCCCTTATGTATCTTTGGATTGGTTTAGGCTATCATGCATGTAATTCTCAGATGACATAGCTCTAGGTGGCGGATAGCAGAGATAATCTTCAGAAGCAATTAGATATAATAAAAAATTATTTAGAAAAGAAGGATATAAATTTGAACGCTAAGAGATAATTAGTATTAGCATTTAGGGGTGAAGAAGATGTTGATTCAGAGGTTCATTTCAATTTGGGAGGAAAGGTCTTAGAGGTTAAAGAAGAATTTTTTATTTGTGTGTTAAGTTTAGTGCATTAAGGGGGATGTCTAGGCACGTAGAAGATTGTAATTTAAGAGGTAATAGGCTAATAGATATGCTTTTGAGAAGCAATTTAAATCAGCTAGCTGACATGAGGATCCAGAAAAGAGTTTTCCAGACAAAAGTAGCTTCTAGTCTACATTGGGGCTCTGATGTTTGGGGTTTTTCTAAAGCAGCTACGCTAGTAGTATTTCAGCTAAGATATATTAAGGGAATTTTAGGCTTGAAGGATTCATTTAGTTCAGTGGTACTGAAAGGAGACATGGGGCTTTTCTCTTTAAGGAGTGTTAGACTGGTTAGAATGGTAAAATTCTGGGAGAAGATAATTAGGCTACCTTGAGTTCAGCTTCTTAAGGCAGCTTATTTGGAGAGCTTGAAGGACGGTAGACGTAATTCATGATGAAATCAGGTCAAGAAAATACTGGACCTTTGTGGACTTTCAGAGATTTGGAATGAAGGAAAAGGCCCTGTGGCCGAAACCGTGTCAGTATGGAAGGAAGTCCAGCGAACCTTAAATGACCAAGGAATCCAAGAGTGGCAAGCTCATAAGGACCAATCTATGTCTTTGAGGTTTTACTCCCAAGCCAAAGACGGTTGGGGAGAGGAGGTTTACTTTAAATTTGGGTTGAATAATGAAGACTTGAAGAATTTGATGTTGGTAAGAGGGGATAGTTTGGATTTAGGTGAAAGAAGGAAATTTTTGGGAAAGTTTAGGCTGGCGGCTGGCCCCTATTTGTGCCCTATGTGTGGATGTGGGAATGAAAACTTGTTTTATTTTGAATCCGAGTGTGAAGAGCTGTTTGAGTTGCGGAATGAAAGTTTTGGACAAGTTTTTGAGAGTGAATGCTGGTTAATTGAGCGGATGGCTGAGAGGAACACATGTGCTACTAAACAGTTGGGTAAGTTTCTTCGTTTAGGGATTAGACATAGGGAGTCATGTTTGAGGGGATAGCTTGTTACTATTTTTAGGATTTGAATTTTATTATATATAGTTTGTTGGTTAAAATGTTGAACCTTGGCGTGTTTCTTTTTTTTGTCGTTTTGTTGTTCTTTTTTTTATTTTTATTATCTAAAGTTGTATTTTTGATCCTGAGCTTTGTTTGTAGAATGCATTATATGCTGCTATGGCCCACAGGCTTTTTGCAATAAATCTTATCTTATCTATTATTTGCCAGAATATTCAGTTTATTGAAAAGTGGATGTGATTAAGTGAATTGAAACTGAACCGTACCAAATATTTTTTTTGTGATTTATGGAGGAAGAACAAACTATTATCCTTGAGTAATCAATACGAATATTGGTAATAAGAGGATTAAACATCGTGCTGTTTATAAGTAAATGGGTTTTAAAGAAAATATTGCGCTTGTAAGTAGTGAACTGGCTAAGAATGATGATTTTATTAGAAAATTTAAGCATGTTTTTGCTCGTCATGCACTAAGAGCGGGGCAATTGTGTACGGTACATTTATGTCTGCTATAATGTTGTTTGTCTTGGTCAAAAACTTTCGCAAACCAGATTGCTCCTCTTTGGGCTATTCAGAATGTGGCTATAAGAGGTTGGTGACAGCCGGAGCGTTTCAGTCTGGTAAAGTCAGCATGAAGTGTATATACTACCTTTTGTGCGAATTTGTAAATTTTTTAATTCTCTATTTATCTATAATGATCATCTCAAATTACTGTCTTCATGTTTTCTTTATTTTCATATATGCGTCCAGAAGAGGGAAGTGGGGTTATAAGGGCTTGTGACCCTATATGAAGGTCAAAAGTGCCACTAATTACAGGAGTGGAGATACAAAAAACACCCTCTACAGGGCTAAAATTAAGCTACTGTCCCTGCCTCCAGAGAAGGAAAACATTAGTTCTGTATCCACCCCTTTTTGCATCGTCTCTTCACAACTATAAAACTCGAAGTTCCCTTTTGATGCGTAGACCGTTAGCTATAACTACTGGATTGATATTAACATTAAACAGCATTCTATTAAATGGATTTCTAATTTAGAAAGGTTCATGAAATGAGTTAAAATCGTTTAATATTTTTCTGGGGTTCTGTATAATGTTGATATTGAGTTTTTTTAAGTTTATGTGCTTGGTGTGTCTAAGTTATTGACAATCTTAATTATCATTTTTGGGATGGCTGGTAGTGTCTTTGTGCAAATGTTTCGATCTTTTCTGTAGTTTAGGTGTCTACGATCGAGTAAATCAGGCCCCTATCGTCTTTTTTTCTCCTTCTGTTCTGATTTTCTTGAGGTATTTTTGTTAATGCTGTATTTTGTTTAGTCCTTTACAGGCTACAGCTTCTGGGCATTGCTGTAATGGGCGTAATTTTTTTGGAATAAATACAACAGACTAGTGTAAGATTTCTACTCTGGTTTCAACCATGATATAAAATGTATAATTAGTTTATTACCAAAGGAAATATTTGACTTTTTTTTGGCTATTAAATTTTAACTGTTGTTATGTAAAGACTGATTTAAATATTGGAGTGAGGAAAAAAACATCGTATTATCATCCATTTTGTAAAAAAAATAAGGTGGATTTTCAAAATGTATTCCATAAATATCAAATTTTTGTTTTTATTAGAATTCGTATTCGTCTTTTGATTAAAAAAAAATTCTCAAAGCAGGGGGACTAAACTTATGAGAATCTACGAGTTAAGAGCCATCTATTGAAATTATATAATTTTATATTGGCAACGTAGCTTTTGCAATTGGCAAACAAAAAGGTGCATGCGGTTTGGGAATTGAAGTGAGTTCGTTTGTTTTCATTAATTTATGTTAATATTTAAAATCAAACCGCTGTTTTTTTTCCAAATAAGGTATGAAACAATATTCCGTGATTAGCCTAGGTGGGTTTCATGAGGCTTGGCCCAGATGCACTGTTATAATAAGAAATTAACTAGGCCTATGCTATGAAGGTGGTTTCTCTAAGATTTGCCTAATCAGTTTTTCTGGATATTGTTGAATATGCGCATGAATTAGATCTAGGCCATTAGCCTTTGTAAGAAAATGGGCCATGAATTTCTAAAACAATTTAACCTAAGCTATTAGGCTAGGCCTATTTTTTATTTTATTAGCATTGTTTCCCTTAGATGTAGTCAACCATTTCAAATCCACTGTCTTTTCTTCTTTGCTTATCTTTGATAAATCCTTGGTAAAATTGGTAAAATTCTACTTTAGCTACTTTTGGCTATCTTGGAAAGGGGTTAGGTTAGGAAAATGAAACTTTCAGGGATGGGTCTACAGGCTAAATTATGTCCCAGGAAGGTATTTTGAAATACCTACCTCCACTCCTTCTCCCTCTAGAGGGTCCTGAAATTTGCTTACATGACAGGTCTATACCCATTGAAATTTTGACAAAACAACATTTTACCTTAATTTTCAGTTATCAGTTTCTTTTTCTCTGGCTTTAGCTCTGAAAATGCAATTTCAGTTATTTGAGCAGAATTTTTGTGCCATATCAATGTTTATTCCCAAAATGTAGGAAATGTATTTGCCTATCTTTAAAACGTTAGAAATTGGGATTGAGCAAAGCTGTGAAGCTGAAAACAATTTTGTTATACTTCATTTAAGCAGAAGATCTATTTTGCAAGGTTTCACTTCTATAACTCACAGATTTTTAAAGATCATCAAAGATCAGGCCCCTCTACAGGGAGAAGGAGTGGAGGTAGGTACTTCAAAATACCTTCCCAGGACATACTTTAGCCTGTAGACCCATCCCTGAAAGTTTCATTTTCCTAACCTAACCCCTTCCTAAGATATTCAAAAGTAACTAAAGTAGAATTTTACCGTAAATTTCCCTTTTAGCTACTTTTGGCTATTTTGTAAAGCTGTTAGGTTAGGAAAATGACAGGGATTGGTCTACAGGCTAAAGTAGCCTATGTCCCAGTAAGGTATTTTGAAGTATGAACATCCACTCCTTCTCCCCTTAGAGGGTCCTGACCTTTGATGACCTTTAAAAATTTGTGGTTGTAAAAGTGAAGCATTGCAAAATAAATCTTCTGCTTAAATGAAGAAGCCTACAAGAAAATTGTTTTCAGCTTCACAACTTTGGTCAGTCCAAATTTATAAGGTGTACAGAAATGCAAATATATTTCCTTAATTTTGAAAAAAAACATTAATCTGACTTAAAATTCTACTCAAATAACAGGAATTGCATTTCAGAACTAAAACCAGAGAAAAAGAAACTGATAGGCCTAACTGAAAATTAAGGTAAAATGTTTTGTCAAAATTTCAATAGGTATAGACCTGTCACATAGGCAAATTTCAGGGCCGTCTAGAGAGAGAAGGAGTAGAGGTAGGTACTTCAAAATACCTAGCCTACCCTACCTGGGACATACTTAAGCCTGTAAACTCATTCCTGAAAGTTTTATTTTCCTAACTTAACCCCTTTCCAAGATAGCCAAAAGTAAAATTTTACCAAATCCTTACTTAGTCCATCTAGTAGCCTACAAAACATCATGAGCTCTGCCAGAAAGCTTCCTAGGGTGGTATGTGCTCATAGGAGCCAGGTGATATTCATAAAATTTAACTAGAAAAAAAAACAAATACATCTCCTGATGCCCTTTTTATGCTCTTTCCAAATTCAGTAATTGCTTCCATAGTAAGTTCTATTTTGAGTCCTTAAAAGGGCTAAAAATGGCATAGAACCTAGATATGAAAAGTTTAAAAGATTTTGCAAAAAAAAGAAACTGTGTAGTGAGAAATTATGGTAAATTTTTCATTGTTTGTATTATTGACTTATGAATAAAGTAAATATGCCACTTAATGCCTTTTCTTTATGCTCTTTCCAAATATATTAATCAATTTTGCCACAAAAAAAATTTATCCCCACCCCTTTATATACCACTTCAGGGTGTATATTTGCACATTAGGGAGAGGGGAGGTAAAGTTTATTTTGTAAATTTCTAGGTACCCTATAATATAGCTAGGATTAAAGTGAAAACATCATTTGGTGCCTTTTTTTATGCTCTTGTATAATACAATATTTTGGTTGCAAATTGCATCTGAGCCCTCAAAGGGGCTGTAAAGGTATTTCATTTTTGCAACCTCACAAAGAAGTTATAACCTAACCTGCAAAATACTTGATTTTCAGTTCAAACTTTTCCTACTGTTTCAAGTTTTTCAAATGCTGTTTACAAAATCAGTGCTGAATTTTGCAATTTGAAACTGCTGACAATTCAGGTTATATTCTAATTCATGGTATATATTTGCACAATAGGGGTTGGGGGGGGGGGGTAAAGTTCATGGTAAATTTGCAATGGGCCACATAATTTAGCTAGGATGAAAGTGAAAACATTGTTTGATGCTTTTTTCTGCTCTTTCATAATTCATATAAAATACCTTTGGAGCCCTTGTAAGGGCTCAAGATGCAATTTGAGACAGAAGCAATTATTGAATTATGAAAGAGCATAAAAAAGGCATCAAATAATGTTTTCACTTTCATCATAGCTAAATTATAGGGCCACCTAGAAAGTACCATTTATTTCTGATGCAAATGAGAAGTAAGTTTAAACTTCACAACCCACCCCCTCCCCCTAATCTGCAAGTATATACCCTGAATTGGTATATATAAGGGTGGGGATAAAATTTATTTGTGGCAAAAGTGATTATTATATTTGGAAAGAGCTTAAAAAAAGGCATTAAGTGGTACAGTATGTTTACATTATTCATAAGTCAGTAATATGAACAATGAAAAATATTACCATTTGAGGCTGATTCAGGAATGTTGTTTATTATTTTCATTAGTCTTAATAGTAAAATATTATTATAAAAGCAAATCATGAAGAATTTTTAAGTTACCTTTTGGGGCCCCATTAAGGGCTGAAAATGGAATTTGCCCCAGATTTGAATATGTAGGCTATTTATTAACTTTTTTTTTTTTTTTTACAAAGATCTAGCCTAAGTATGAATATTCTTTGCTTTTCAATGACAAATTTTGGGAAGAGGAGAAACATGCTGCATATTATAAAGTAACTAAGAACTCTTGAGAAAAAAAAGTTTCACCTTAATCTTGTGTTTTAGTCTTTTTTTTCCTTAGATCTATCTCTTGAGAATTTAACTCATATAGTTTCAGTAAAATTTTACCATTCTGACTAGGTTTACATGCTACAAGATTGGCTCCAAGGTATTTGCCTAGAAAACTAACCTAACTGCAGAGAAAGGAACATCTTAAGAAAACAATTCATACATCATAACATGCAAACTAATCATAGTTGACACATTTTGCATGCAGCCTTGCTATACTTTACCCCCTCCCCCTAATGTACAAATATATAACCCTAATTATATGTTTTTGGTGCATTGTGCCACTTGTTGAAACAACTGAGATGCATTGGGAGAATATATAGGAAGTATATAATTTGGGCTATATAGTTGCACATCAGGGAATGGGGGCTGGGGGTACATACAGCCCTTTAGCAGGGCTGCATATAAAATGTGTTAACTATGATTATTCTGCATATTATGAAGTAAGAATTATTTTCTTAACATGTTTCCTTCTTTCCAGTTAGTTCTCTAGGCAAATACTCCCTTTAATTTTTGAAAATGCAATTCCTAGTATTTCAGTGGGATTTTTAGCCTAATCAAGGTTTCTTTCCTAAATTTAAGAATAAATTTACAAATCTTTAAAACCATATTAGCCAGGATTAAGTGAAGGTATTTGGCTGAAAATATTTTAATATGCCCTAGCTCAGCAGAAGATCTATTTCTCAAGGTTTAATATATATGTACTTTAGTTATCTTAAATCACATTGACCAGTGAGATAAGGTGGTGTTGAACCTCCTATAGAGACTCATTAGGGGGCATGAATTTCATAGATTGTATAACACACAGATTTTAAGGGTTATTAATGGTCAGTGCCCTTTGGAGAGGAAAGGAGAGGATGAAGAAACTTCAAAATACTCTCCCAAGGGTTTATTTCAGGCCCTGGATTTGTTCCTGAAAGTTGCATTCACCTAACTTTACTTCCTTCTTAGATAGCAAGGAGCCCCTAATACATCCTAAATTCATACTGATTTCCCAGGGGGATTACTCCATCCACCTTCCTTCATTAGATTCATCTAGGCTTTGGGTAAATTTGAAGTTTTTTTTTTATACTTATAGTGCTAAAATATTACTAGCACAAGATAAAATATTACTAAAATATAACTTGTACCATTGGGTTTCTTATTTTATACATTTGCAAAATATAACAGTAGCTTCTCTCAACAATCCACCCTACCTCCTCTGATGGCCCCAGATATAGTCCAAATTGTATATTGCTTTATAATCATAAATATTGATAAACTGCATCTTCATTAATGGGTAGGTGCATTCTTGACTTGTGAAGAGCATTTGCATAAATAATTGCACTAGAACTTAGGTGGATAGAAATAATGTGTTATAATGGTTGAAAATGTGGATAACAATAGTAGGGAACATAATCTAATTAATAGAAACTTGCTGCATATTATGAAGTAAGAATTTTGAAAAAATCACTAAATTTTGGATTTTTATGTCTCTGTCATTAGATCCTCTTGGAAATTCAATGCCTAAAATAGGGAGGAAAAACTTCTGGACTTAGATTATGCTGATGATTTAAGCATCCTAGATGAAAGTGTAAGCAAAATGAAAGAAATTTTTAGAGGTTTTGCAAGTTCAGAGTGCTAGAATAGGTTTGAAAATTAATGTTGGGAAAACTAAGTCAATAAGGCTAGGAATAAGTGAAGATGAATAGGTGATTTTGGGTAGTAAAAAGATTGATCAGGTTGGCAGCTTCACTTACCTTGTTAGTATTATTAGTAAAGATGGTTGGAGCTGTGAAGATGTTAAAAGTAGGATAGCCAAGGATCAGGGTGTCTTTTTCACAGTAAAAAAAAGTTTAGAAGAATAGAAAGACAAGCCCTTGGAAAAGTGGATGGAGATTTGCTAGAGTCTTCTAAACAAATTGCCTACAGATTGTTCTGGGTGCCTGGCTGACTGACTGTATTTCAAACAGTAGGCTGTATGAAAAATGTGGTTCAATCCTGCTTTCTAGGGCTATAATGAAGGAAAGGTAGAAATGGCTAGGGCAGGTTCTGCAGATGAAGGATGACAGATTTCTGAAGATTGTACTTCTTGGCCAACTGTTCAGGGCTAAATCGAAAGCAGATTGTCCTTGTCTATGGTGGGAGGACGTTATAAAGAAAGATTTAAAGGAAATGGGAGCTTCCTGGGAGACTGTAAAGAGGGAGACTTTGAATAGATTGGGATGGAGAAGGAGCATACATTTCTATGTTGGCCTCAGGCAGCTTGGTGCTGCTGTGAGTTGTTAGTAGTAGTAGTACTATAATGTTGGCAGGATTTTACCACTTTGGCTGCCAACAAGATAATTCATAGATTACTTTCTTTGCTAGAGTGGCAACTATGAGTTATAGTATGTCAGTGCTAATATGGATATACAGCTTCTGAGAAGAGAATAAAAAATCAATGCAGGCTCATAAAGACACAATATATTGATGAATGAACAGAAAATATACACATAAAAATTTATTCAAAATAAAGAAGTAAAGAATATTTTTATTGTATGTGAAACTTTTAAAACAATCTTCTTCACAAAGGCTTGGCTTTTCTTTGCAGTTTAGACATAGATATTGTATTTCATGTCATTTTTTGCTTGGAGATACATAAAACATAGCTATTTCAAAAAAAATTCCTGCTATTTCAAAATTTGAAAAGGCCAGAAACAGCCTTTGTATTTGACCAGAAGATGGCATGTCATTCTGGACCCTTTTGGAAGGATTTCTGCTTGTTGAAATAATGAACAGTTTGACTCATAATAAAGCACAATGAAATAAATTTCAGTAACTACAATTCATAACAGGAAAAGTTCAGCATCCAGCATCTTCTTGAAATTGATAATAGTTTAGGCTTGTGTAAGAACTTTGTACAAGCTCTATAAGGATTATTTTAGAAAATGTAAAAAAAAGGAACTTTAATAACCACTAAGCCATCAAAAGAATTGGCTTGATGTTGATTCAAAATAAATAAAATTCATTAACTTTAAGGATGCCCATCAAAAGTTAAAAGCTTTGAGAAAATGTAACTGATTTCATAAACAAAGGAAACATCCATAAAAATCAAGCAATCCTCATGAAAATTACATCATCAAACTTAGCATATCAGAAAGCTTGTAGATTGGGAGAGTTCATTCAAATTGAAATTGGATATTTTGCTCCTCAAAAGTCATGTAGTCTAGTTCACATAAGATAAATGGTAAACATAAAGATGCTTTATCTTAATCCTTATATTAACTAAGCTGATTTATTTGATTTTGTATGAAATCATGCACTATGACATATAATTGTGCAGTAGTTATTATGAAGGATAGATGGTGGGTAGGGTATTGTGTAGGGGGGGGGGGTGCAATATTTGTATTAATAGGATTTAATGACCCAGACTACCTACAAAATAAAGCAACACATAAGCTTTGCACAAATGCAAGAATAAAGTAAGCATAAGCATATAAGCATGGTTCAGAAGCACAAGCAAATCAGGATTCTCTATCTTCTTTCTTTTATTCTTTGAAAAAGCCCCACACTTATTAGAGGCAAATACTAAGCAATCACTAGAACCAAGCTCAGCTCAGCAAGTTTGATTTCTGCTGATTCATTGTCACTCACTGGTATGTGTTTGATGATTTGGTGTACATATACATCTGTTTCCTTCTGCAGTTTGTCATTAGTGTCAGGTAAGTGCAGCCTGGTGAGAGCATCAGCAACAGGAATTTCTGATTTGGGATGAAATTGCAGGTGGAGATCATAAGGCTGAAGCTGCAATTTAGTAATGACACTTACACATCTTCCATACAAGTAATGGTGAAAATGATTGCAGCAATAGACAATTGCATAAAGCTCTCAAGTTGTGAATATTTTTGTTCAGTCTTACTTAGTGCCCAAAATGCATAGGCCATAAATTCCCCACTACAGCAAAGATGAGCTCCCAAGCCATGGCCTGAGGCATCAACTTTCAATTTTAATTTTTACTATGATGTGTTGGAAACAAATGAAGATTTAAGCTCAGATAGAACTTCATCAGGCTTGGGGCCCCAACTGAGTATGTCTGGTTTGGCAATTTCATGTAGGGTCTAGTTTGGAGTGGACAAGTTTGGTATATACTTTCTGAGCTAATTCAGCATTCCTGAGAGGGTGAGAAGCTCTTCTTGGGTCTGAGGACTGAGCATTTGATTGATAGCTTTTGAACACCAAACTATCATTTTTCCTTATTAAACCTCACTCCCTTGTGATTGCTCAATCTAGGAGGGCTTTCAGTTGCTCATAATGTTTCTCCTTGGTTCCCCCGAATACCAGGATGTCATAAATTATAACTCTGAATCCATTTAGTCCTTTAAATGGTTCTTCCATTCTCCTTTGAAACTTGTCTTGGGCTGAAATTCTGCCAAATAGCATTCTCAGAAGTTGGTATCCTCCATATATGCTGAATGTCATTAGGTAAGATGCACTTTCAGACAGTGCAAGTGACCAATACCCAGATTGTGCATCCAGTTTGCTAAAGACAATAGCACCATGAAGTTTTGATGTTACATCTTCTACTGTTGATATAGGGTAATATGGCTGCTTTATGCATTTGTTTAAGTTTATGGGATCTGTGCATAATTGAACATGTCCATCTTTTTTCTACCATTACCCTTGAATTGACCCAATCTGTGGGTTCAGTAACCTTCTTGATTACTTCATCTCACTCCATGTGTGTCAGCTCCTGCAGCAGTTTAGTCTTCATTGCTTCAGGAACTCTTCAGGCAGGACATGCAGTTGGTACAGAACCTTCATTCAGATGTATGCTGCATTTACCCTTCAGACAACCAATACCACCAAAGGCAGTTTTGTACTGATTGTGTACACAGGTGTTGAATTTTCTTGAATTAACATCAAGCATCAGCTTAATCAATTCTAGTTTGATGCTTGACCTGTAGCCAAAGATGGGAGTGGATAGTGAGTCAACAGCATAGAATTTGTGGTTCACAGCTTTGCTGGACTTATGGCTACATGGTAAATCATTAAATCCAACAACTGTGTCTTGGAATCACAATAGCTGGTGAGTCTTTGACTAGTTAGATGAAGCTTTGGTTTGAGCTGATCAAACCAAGGATGGGGCTAATCAAAGAAGGATTTAGGAGTAATATTAGCTTGGGAACCTGTATCTAGCTTGAAGCAAACAGGAATCTGGTTGTTTATTACCAGGGTTACAATTACTTCATCCTTCTCACTTCTGATCAATGACATACAAGAATACTGTATTGTCTTCTTCTGGGACTGTGTCTTTTTGTTGGATTCATTTGTCTGTCATACTCATAATCTTGCTCCTACAGACTTTTGGAAAATGATATGCTTTTTGCAGTGGGAGCAATTTTTTTCTTTTGCCGGGCTAACATGTTTAGCTGAATGTGCTCCACCACAAAAGTAGCATTCTTTTTTTTTGGGGCATTGCTTGTGAATTCTCTCTGACTGTGGAAATAACTTTGGGGGGAGTTGCAAGTAACAGCATCTATTTCCTGTTTGATAGATACAGATTTACTTCTGCTGAAGGACTTTAACTGAGCCTGGGTTGTTTTGGGGGTTCTGCATCTTTTTACAGCATTTTCGAAAGCTCATGAATCCCCCTCACCTGACTGCCTGGTTTCTTACTCCACAGACAATTCAATCACAAATCTTCTCATCAGGTTCCTTGTAAAGGCAAGGTTTGACTAATGTCTTTAAGTCAGTAATGTATTTTTCCAAACTTTTGCCCTCTAAATGGTCCTGCTTTTGAAAAAGAAACCTAACAAAAAGAGTATTTTTGTATGAGTTAGCATATTTCCAAAACTATGCTAGAAGAGGCTCTATTTTGTGGTTGTCACCATCCTCAAATTTAAAGGTATTGAAAATTTCTTCCCTTTTCTCCTGTCCAAATTAGAAGTAAGCATACAGAGATTTTTCAGTTTCCCTAGACAGAGGTCCAGCAATCATGAATTGGGTATGTTGCTCAGATTGGATTCCATTCCTCTGCAAGGGTACTAGAGTCCCAATTTACAGAAGGCTGTTGAACATCCATGGTAACTTGAAGAATCCCACTTCGGACACCATACAATATTTTTATCAATAGGATTTAGTTACCCTGGCTACCTACAAATTAAAGCAACACATAAACAAGGCATAAGCATGGTACAAACGCAAGCATAAAGTAAGCACAAGCATTATATAAGCATGGTACAGAAGCACAAGCATAGCAGGATGGTGCAGGAGGAGGGGCGTATTACATGCCTGAAAGTGCCTATCCTGCTTTTCCTGAGACCTAAATAATTTCAATAATTTAAAAACGTGAAAATTGGAACTTAGAATGTTGACTTTAAAAAAATGACTATTTTGTCAAAATTTTAACTGACAAATTAAGATGATTGAAACTGAACTTATTAGGATTTTCAGAAACTCATATCCCAGGGGTAGGAAGCTTGAAATTAAATTATATAGAATTTGTTTACTCAGACAGGGAGGATAGGGTGTATTGACAGGGAGTATGAGTAAGGAAGCTGCTAGGTTTTTTTTTGGCTGGTAAGGTATTAATAGTAGAATACTAATTGCTCATTTTATGACTAAAAAGTTCAGGGTATCAGTTATAGTAGTATATGCCCCTGTAGAACCAACTGACAAAGATACTTACTAGTGACTAGATGAATTTTACTTACAGTTACAGGAGCAAACAGACAGGGTCCCAGGTAGAAATATGGTATTTTTATTAGGAGATTTTAACACCCAGGTTGGTAGAAATAGGGGTAGATGGTATCGTAGCCTAGGTAAATTTGGTGTAGCAAACGAAAACAATAATGCATACAGACTTTTGCAGTTTTGTAGGTATAACAATCTAGTTATAACCAATATAGTGTTTGGGCATAGAATGGCCCATAAGTTAACAATGTATTCACATGACAGTAAGACAGCAAACCTTATTGATTATTTTATAGTAAACTGAAGACTGGCAGGATCAATACAAGATACTAGAGTATATAGGAGTGCTGTTATTGATGTTAAAAATTAAAGATCACCATCTAGGAGTGTCAAGGGTTAATTTAAAGCAGAATTTTGGGAAGGGGAACTACCTCCCGGAAAGGTAGGATGTTGGTAGCCTCCAGGATGAGAATTTGAGAGAAACTTTGCTGGTACTGCTGAAAACTAAACTGGAGAGTTAGTCAGTTTGGACTTGTCCCAGTTAAAGATAGGAATGGGACCACAATTAGTGATAAGGAAAGAGTTAAATAGATATGGGGAGAACATTGTGAGAATGTGTTAAACCAAGATAGGGTTGCAGGAAAAGATATAGAGGAAAATGAAAAAGTTTATAATACCTTGGATGTGAAAGAATATTTGTTTTATGAGGAAGAATTAGTGACAATACTAAAAGGATTAAGAAATAATAATGTTCCAGGTGCTGATAGTGTTGTAAATGAGTTTCTTGAGTATGGTGGCTCTGGGGTTAGAAATAAGTTACTGAAGATTATGAATTTGATTTTTGAAAAAGGGGTAGTACCTAACAATCAGAGGCAATGCTATAGCGTTGCCTATAGTAAAGGCCATACAGCTCCAATGTTTTATTATTATTTATTTTTTCCAGAGGCATTTCATATGGAAGGGGTTTTTCCCACACTTTTTTCCCAAGTCTATCCAATAAATTTTTTAAAATAGCCATTTCATTAAAAATAATTCAAAGGTCAGATAAGAAAAGCTCCTGTGTCGACGCAACCCCCCAGAGTCCAGAGGCAGGCGTTGTAAGTAATGCTCTGGTGGCATATATCGTTTTTACGGAAGGGATTCTGGTATAAACTTGGGAGAGGGTTCGTTTGATTGGAAATTGAAAGTTCTTGTTCACTTTTTAAGAGTCAAAAGAGATCGGAGGGCAACTAGCCCCCCCCCCCTCTTTCTTGGCCTAACTGCATCAGATAAAAATTTTTAGAGATATATAGACATTGTGTTAAAAATAGGTCGATGTTCAGATAACAAAAACTCCAGTGTCGACACAGTCCCCAAGGGCCAGAGGGTAGGCCTTTTCAGCTGTACCTTGAGGGCATATATGGTTGTTATGGGAGGGATGTTCGTATAAACTTCATAGAGGGCTCATTTGATTGGAAATTGAAAGTTGTATTTCACTTTAAAAAGTTATCAGAGGGCGGCTAGCCTCCCCCCACACTCCATTCTGTTTTTTTCCAGAGGCACTATATTTAGAAGGGGTCGTCATATAAACTTCAAACGGGGCAAACTTTTTTCACTTTGATATTGTTACTTTGATACCAGTTTTGATACTTTGGTGAACATTTCATTTTTTTTAAAAGTTTGATTTTGAAATAAGGAATTTTTAAAATCTTGAAACTTTTTGCAATCAAAAACGAACAAAAATTATATTAAAAAAACTTTTTGAAAAATAAGTTTTTCAAAGAAAAGTAAAGGCCATTTTAAACTTGAGCTCAGCAGATAAAAATACCTGTTAAAATTCAAACTCAAAACAACCAGAAATTACTATTAAAGAATAAATGAAACCCAAAAACAAACAGAAATTAAATAAACAATCATTGGAAAAAACATACAAGTAATAATATAAATGAATAAATAGATCTTAAAGCGAGTAAACTCAAAACAACCAGAAATTACTATTAAAGAATAAATGAAACCCAAAACGTACAGAAATTAAATAAACAATCATAAAAAAACATACAACAAGTAATAATATAAATGAATAAATAAATCCTAAAGAGAGTAATCCTTGGATTTAATATGAAAATCGAGCTTAAAACGAAAAAAAAAATATTTTGCTATTGAAGTATAAATGAAACTTAAAACTAACAGAAATTAAATAAACAATCAATGCAAAAAAACATAAAATAGATATTAATGTAAATGAATAAATAAATCTTAAAACGAGTGAAACTTAAATTGAATATGCAAATCAAGCTTGAAACAAACAAAATCACAACAAACAAGAGTTTGGGTGTCGCCTCCTTCTCTCACTGTAAAAGTCTAAAACTTACTGCGTCATTGGCGCTTTACTGAAAACCAATTTTATTACAAACGATTTCTTTTGTACTTAATATTAAAAATAAACGTTAAAATTACAGTAAAATTTTTAACTGATGAGCTTTCAGCAATTAATATCATTATACATCAAATATACAGTATAATTTATTAGTTCTTTCTAAAGTTTTTCAAGACGAATATAGTTTCACTACAAAAAAGAGTTTGGATACTGCTCCCCCCCCCCCTCCTTAACTGTAAATAAAAACTAAAAGCCTACTGCGTCATTGGCGCTTCAGTGAAAACGAATTATATTACAAATATTTTCTTTTCCAGTTCTTGCAGCATTGAAAATAAAAATAAAATTAGAGTGAAATGAATTCTTAAAGTGATATATCTTTCAACAACTAATATCATTGTATATCAAATATTCAATTTGATATTGTTTATACTTTCCAAGACTGTTCAAGACGCATTAATTTTCAGTAAAGCACCAAAAACGCAGTGGGTTTTAGACTTTTTTTTAGTGAGAAGGAGGCAATATCCAAACTCCTCTTTGTAGTGATTTTTGTTTGGTGCAAGCTTGATTTGCATATTCAATCTGAGTAAAACTCAAAACGAGTTTCACTCGTTTTGAGATTTATTGGTTCATTTACATTAATATCTATTGTATGTTTTTTTGCATTGATTGTTTATTTAATTTCTGTTAGTTTTAAGTTTCATTTATACTTCAATAGCAAAATATTTTTTTTTTCGTTTTAAGCTCGATTTTCATATTAAATCCAAGGATTACTCTCTTTAGGATTTATTTATTCATTTATATTATTACTTGTTGTATGTTTTTTTATGATTGTTTATTTAATTTCTGTACGTTTTGGGTTTCATTTATTCTTTAATAATAATTTCTGGTTGTTTTGAGTTTGAATTTTAACAGGCATTTGTATATGCTGGGCTTAAGTTTAAAATCTCCTTTACTTTTCTTTTAAAAAATTATTTTTCGGATTTTTTTTTAAATGATTTTAGGAAAACCATAATTAAACCACTGTACAAGAAAGATGATAAGAGTGAGTGTGGTAATTATGGAGGCATTAGTCTGGTCTCTGTGGGTAGCAAATTACTTACTAATATTATGCTTTTTAGACTGAGGGATGATCTAGAAAAAATCATAAGAGAATAACAGTCCGGTTTTAGAAAAGGTAGAAAATGTTTCAACAAAATTTTCACTCTTAGGTTAATAATTGAGAAGTGCCTGAGTTTTCAACACCTTTGGTCCTCAGTTTTATAGATTATGAGCAAGTGTTCAATTCTGTTGATAGAAGAGCTTTAGCAAAAGTCTTATCCTTGTATTATATACCAGACAAATACATTAAAGTGATTTGTGCTATGTACAATAACATTGCTGCAGTTAAGGTAGGAAATGAGGTTATCAGCTGGTTTTGTATTAAATCGGGAGTTAAGAAGGGTTTTGTTCTATCCCCCTTTATATTAATCATTTTGATGGAATTTGTCTTAAGGAGCACAGGAAAGGCAATGGGACCCCATGGAATCAAATGGAGAGAAAAAACTCCTGGACTTAGATTATGCTGATGATTTAAGCATCCTAGATGAAAGTGTGAGTAAAATGAATGAACTTTTAGAGGTTTTACGTGTTCAGGGTGCTAGAATAGGTTTGAAAAATAATGTTAAGAAGACTTCAGTCAGTAAGGTTAGGAATAAGTGAAGATGAAAAGGTGACGTTGGATAATGAAAAGATTGATCTGGTGGGCAGCTTCACTTACCTTGGTAGTATTATGATTAGAATACTGGAAGCTACAGTGATGACAGTGGTCAAATATGGATCTGAAGCATGGGTGCTCTGAAAAGCGGATGAATTTTTACTCGATATTTTCCAGAGAAATTGCCTATGGATTGTTCTGGGTACCTGGCTGACAGACCATATTTCAAACAGTAGGCTGTATGAAAAATGAGGTTCAATCCCACTTTCTAGGGCTATAATGAAAGAAAGATTGAGATGGCTAGGGCATGTTCTGCAGATGAAGCATGACAGATTGCAAAGAATGTTCTTTTTGCCAACTGTCTAGGGCTAAATGGATAGCAGGTTGTCTTCGTCTGGGGTTGGAGGATTTAAACAAAAGATTAAAGGAAATAGGTATTTCCTGGGAGGGTGTAAAGAAGGAGGTTTTGAATAGATTGTGATGGAGGAGGAGCGTGCGTAGCTGTGTTGACCTCAGGCGGCTTGGTGCTGTGACACGTTGTTGTTAGTAGTAGTAGAAAGAGTGTGTTTCAATAACTAAATTATCTAACTCTCCACAGGGTTCATATAGGTGTTGGTGAGGGTATGTTTGCATGGGGAGGGGAGATATAGTGGTTAATCTCTCATCTCAGTTCATTTAGACTAAGCCTGAATAAGGTTGTTGCAGGGGGATACCTTCTATGTTATTACTGAAAAATGTTCCTGACATTTATTTTAATGCTTTATTTACCTAAACTGATTCTTTTATAACATAAGGTGGTATAAGTGCATTTTAGCAATTGTTAAGAAGGATAGTGTGTCATTTTGAGGTATGGGGTTAGATGCCTCAAAGAGTACATTTTAATAGCCTAATTTTCAAGGTCTCATTGGGTCTTCAGATAAAAATAGAATGGGTTTTGAGGAATTGTGTTTGTATCCCTCTTTTTTCTCAGAAATATTTTGGGTCTCTGCTTTTGGTCTATCCCTACAGAATTTTCCACGGGGGAAGTATTAGCGGGAGAATTTTTTATGGGGGAAATTTCTCTGTGTGAAATTTTCCACAGAAGTGGAGGGGGGATTTTCCACATAATTTTAAAAACTATCAAAAGGGAAAAAAGTCAATCTTTAGTGTAAAGAGTGAGTGATAAATTAGGGAGCAGCCCCATTCATACACGAAATAATTTCTGTTTGTTTTACTTTTAATGTTACTCCTTACTTTCAGTTGAAAAATTTGTTTCTTGTTTATTTTTAATTTGAGCCAGGTATGGTCATGATTAAAGGGTATTTTTTAAGTCTGTGATGCTCAAGATTAGTCTTGGCTGTTCCCTTGGAATCCTTGAACCATTACAATCACTTAAGAGATTCTGGCAATCACTTAAGAGCACTACTTTTCTCAACTGAAAACCCTTATGCCAAACACCATTATGTAAGGAAACATAGGCCCAACATGTTTATCTTGTGTAATTTTGAGTAAAAGTGGACAATAGTTGCTTCAGCTGAATACTATTTTCAAAACCTGACTTTAGGCTCTTTTAATGCACCAGCTGCTTTGTATTAACTAGATTTGAATATACCAATTGGAGTACAGTTACAGGAGTCCACAGCTGCTTTTCTACTTTGTATCTACATTTTTATAGTAAAACAATCTAAACCTGTTATTTACAACGTGGGGTGCAGGCCCCACCAGCGGGCTATGGAAATATTTTGGTGGGTCAGGGGCAGGACGTGCACCATTCAGCTGGCTATACTTTGGATATTTAATGGGGAAAAAACATTTATCAGGTGAATAATATGACATTCATATACATTTGAAGAACAAAAAAGATACATTATATTATTGCAAGGATGCTATACAATGTTCTAAAGGTGCTGCATTTAGATAACATTTCTAATTATTATAAAATGACAACCCCAAAAAAAGAAACCAAGTTAATGGCATTTTAAGCTTTCTTCAGCTGCATACACATAAAATTTTAAATAACGTAATTTAAATATCATGAGGGGTTATCAGAACTTTGAAATGCCTAGGTGGGGCATTGCCCAAAATTGGTTGGGAACCACTGATCTAAATCATGAGCTATCCTAGTCCTTGCTGCTTTTACATATTGTGTTTATTAATCATGTTGAAAACGAAAAGGCCAATTTCCAACCTGATTTTTGAGTAACTTAGATCAGTGAACAAGCAAATTGCACCTACTGTTTGCTTTATGAAGGAATGTATTTGGTGAAATTTACTTCATCTACATTGAATTTATATTTCTGTATGGAAAGGTTATTCTCTCTCTTAGAGGATCTCTCTCTCTCTCTCTCTCTCTCTCTCTTAGAGGAGCGACCTCACTGATGTCTAGAGACACGCCTGCCTTTAAAAGCCTTAATATCTTCTTATCCTCTCTGTGGGAGAACCTCTTCCATACAGAAGAGGTTCCTGAAGTTGAAGGCTATTCAAACCAACTGTATCTAATTCTACCAAAATCCTGCAAATAATAATGAATCTAAATACACTGACTTTTCTTTAAAATCAGAGATTCTACAGTTTATTGAAGACAAAAGAAAATATATTGGTTCAGTCCTTCTTTATGCAATGATTTCAAAAATTGTCTCATAGTGTTGTTAAATTATCGTAAAATAAAAAATCGGTAAGTAAAAATGGTAAAATAGCGTAATCTCTAGGAAATAAAGGGTCAAATTGGTGTTTTGGCTTGCCCTGTAATTACAAGACCAGTAGGGATTTCCTCTAAAGTATCACTTACAACTTTTAATGAAATTTTTTAATGATTCTGATTTTCCTGGGCTTAAAAAAGCCAATATCCCTTCATCTAGTTTATCAATTTAATTAACTGTCAAGTTTATCCCTCTAGTAATCTTGTGCCTAGAGTAATGCCTCAGCAATTGGACAGTACCTGACTTCGGACATCTAAGTAAAAAAAAAAATGAATAAATAAAATTTACCATTATTTAGGGCTAAAATCATATAAGTAATCTTTTTCTATATGTAAACCTAAAGAAATGTTACCCTAACAACCTTGAACGTTTGAATAGCCGTGTTCAGCCACATTCCTCATATTATATATATGTTATATTTATTTATTTATAGAAGTACCAAATACAATTAAAAATGAGGTTTGTAACACTTTGATGACTTTGATTAAACTAAGCACTGGATCATAAGAGCAGAAAATCACAGTCACTTTCACAGTCTTTAAAACTCTTCAACGGGATTTGCTTGCAAATCTACCTCCTCTTCAATTCAATCATTTATTACAAGTGGAGAATTAGATGAATTAGATCTTCTCTTTCAGAATTAGATTCTGATTCATGTGACCATGCCTGTTTCAAAGCCCCCCCCCCCCCCCAAAAAAAAAGAAAACAAACAACAAAAGTCTTGGATATGGCCAAGAGGATTATATATCAATTTCTACTTCCACCCTCCTATCGTCTCTCCCTTAGAGCTAATTCTGTAATTATCTGATGATTCTTCCAAAAAACAACTGCTGAAACGCAAGGGCCGTTAAACTAGAATAAATTTTTTTTTTAGAGACTGTAGTCAGTAACAACTGACTCGGTAGCAATTGGTTGAAAAGCAGGCTAAATCTTAGAAAAAGGCACTGGAACGTTCGATTTCCTCAGGTCTTTACCATAGGTAAGGCAATACGATTGTCCCTGACAAACAGGAGAGTAAAAATTTCAATTTCCCTTCTAATGAAATTCTTGAATTATCCAAGGGGAAAGTAGGGGGCAATTTTCCAGGGGGAGGGGATGTTCCGTGGGACTATTTTCCATGGGGGCTTCGCCGGCTTCTGGGGAAAAGGCGACGTGAATACAAGATTTCTTTGAGATATGAAATTTAAAATAAAAATGAGGATATTATTTCTGCTTTGGTTCTTGTCATTATTGAAAATACAGAACATGTAGTTCTTTTTGATGAGGTAACTTTTACATCTGCAGCGAATGGTTTCCTACATTCTTTTAGGAAGGCAATTGAAATTAAGAAAAATCCATGGATAGAGACCTTGGTTTAAGTAGAGATACTGGAGACATGGCGCCCATAAGCTGAATTTTAGAGAGGGGGGCTGTATAATATAAATCTCAAAACAAAAATATAAAATATAAGGCGGCATCATTTAGCCAGGGGGCTGGAGATCCCCTCTGCCCCCCCCCCCTCCCATATGGGCGCCCATGACTGGAGATATCCCTATAAACCCAGTGTAAAATAACTTAAAATTGAAGGATTCGAAGAACATTTTTCTTCATTTTAATTTAACATCATCTGACCACACTTTTAATGAAAATTGGATCAGTAGACAACCTAAGTCAATCACTAAGAAGATTTCTTGCCCAATCTAATTGGTGAATAGTCTTTAATTTATTCTGCCTTGTTTTTTGGTTAGTTTGATTCAGTCTTTCTTCTGCTTAGTTAGGGTAAATTCAAAAGGTTAGTCTTCCTTCTTTTTTTGAGAACTGAAGACGGCTGGGCGGAAGTCCCCGACGAAATATCTACCTCTTTCAGTTTCGCTTCTTTTTTTATGCTGGCTGACATTACCCTCATTTTTCACGGCTATTTAGTTGTATTATTTTTTTTTTTTTTTTGCTTGTCATATGCCAATCCTGGTTGTAACCCTTACTATCTTTAATACTTCGCATAACTAAACTAATTTTATTTCAACTGATATTTCACCATTTTAAAATTATAACTACCTGTACTATAATACACTTTATCGTTCTGATAACAAGAGATCTAAGTCAGACAGACCACTTTTAGACTGGGAAGCACAGCTATACACAAAACAAAATCATATTATATCCCTTTTCTGCTAGCCACTTCGCGCTTTTGGGCTCTTAAATTGCAAGCCGTTGTAAAAATACCGGTAAAATATGTGGAATACCGGTAAAATAGGTAAAATACCAATTTTACGGGGGTCCGTAAAACTACGGTGAAATACGTAAAATACCCAATTTTACGGAGACCAATTTTATCAGTTACAACACTATTGTCTCATAAACTAAACATGTCAATTGTTATATCTGCTCTTGTTTGAGTCCCTTTTCTTATTTTGAAGCACCATTTTGACATGCAAGAGAAATGAGCTTGAAGATGATAGAATTGGAAACGGTTGATGTTGAAAGTGAAAAAACAACAAAGAAAAAAAAATAGATGATGAGTGATTTTTATGTTCATAAACAGATTTTTATGTTCATGTTTCTTCGTTTGTATAATTTTTCTACTAATAAAGTATAGACTAAATAAAATTCATGTGCTTACCCAATAATTTTTTTTTTTTTTTTATCTTTTATGTTTTACTTCAAGGGTATTTGGAAATACCATTTAAATATATTCAATGTATCAGGGAACCCTACTGTAGAGGTTTAAAGCTCCTATCTAAAAAAATGTGGAATCTTGTTGTTTTTTTCAAGTGTGTGTTTTTTTTCTTTTCTTTTTTTTTGCTGGGGTGATTTTTTTGAACCAATAGTCATAGAGGATCGGGAAAGGATTCATTTGAACAGAAACTAAAAGTTCTAGTGCCCTTTTTCAGTGACCAAAAAGATTGGAGGTCAACTAGTCCCCTTTTATCCGAAAGTTGTTTGATCAAAAATTTTAGATAGCTATTTTGTTCAGCATAGCTCAAAGGTCCAATAGCTATGTCTTTGGGGATAGCATGACCTCGCAGCCCCTGGGGAAAGGGCTTTAAGTTATTAAATTTGGCCATTGTTTATGTATAGCAGATGTTATCAGAAAGTAAACAGACATTTTTCAGGAGAAGGTTTTTCGCAGGGAGAAATTTCTGTGGATAGGGAAGTTTCAGGGGGTGAACTTTCTTGGAAAAAAATTATCCATTTAGGGGGATACTTCCTGCAGAATTTGAAAAATGATCAGAAATTAAAGTCTTTCAAATGAAAGTATGCTAAGGAAAATTTTTCAGGTGGAATCGTCTGCTAGAAGTTTTCCCTGGGAAACTTTTTAGTAAGGATAGAATTGTCTGGGGGAGGGCATTTTATGTTGGAGGATCTTTTCAGGGACGGGGGGGTGGATTTCCCAGCATAATTTGAAAAAACAATCAGAAATTAAAAAAAAAACAGGTTTTTTCTTTTAACTGAAAGTAAGGAGCAACATTAAAACTTACTACAAAAAGAAATTACCTCGTATATGAGGGGAGTTGCCCCCTCTTCAATACCTCACTCTTAACACTAAAGTTTGACTTCTTGTTCCATTTCATTAAGAACAACTCCTGAAACACAAGGGACATTTAATTAGAATAAGAAGCTTTTTTAAAATTACTAAGAAACTTTAGCATGAAGAGCAAGGTATTGAGGAGGGGACAACTCCACTCATATACAAGATAATTTCTGTTTGTTCTAAGTTTTAATGTTGCTCCTTATTTTCAGTTGAAAAAACTTGTTTTTTTTGTATTTAATTTGATTGAAGATCAGTATTCTGAAAAGTCTAATGCAGAATAAATTGTCAATTCAAAGTTAATTGTGCCAATCAATTTTTTTCAGTTGCTTTTTCAGTTGCGTTACTTAAAAAGGGGCTCCTCTTTGTTAGGTTGTGTTTTTAGGATTTGTCTTTTTGTATATTGTCAAGTAGTTGTTTGTACTTTTTATCCTTGTCTTTTGTATAGAGCATGGCTGGTCAGAGGTTTCAGCCAAGGTATTTGTATTTTTCCTATTCCTATACTGGCTCCAAATTACTTTGTTTTTTTTTCTACATTTTCATGTTTTGCCTAATCAGATGCCTTGTACCCAGTCACCTAAAAGCTGTTTGGCCTTGGTGCTGCAGTGATTTGTCTGTAGTAGTAGTAGTACCATGAGAATATGCATTCTGTTTTTCATTATTTGTATATATCGCTATTATAATTATAGAACATGTTTGTTAAGACTTGTTCTGGTAGCATTATTTATATTGACACTTATTTAAGAGAACCAAATTATTTTTTTGTTTCAGTTATTACATATATAATGGTGATGGAAGATAATCCTAGTCCTCAATATGTCGGATTTGAATTTGTTCGCCAGTATTATACAATGCTTAACAGGGAGCCTCTTTTTGTTCATAGGTAAGATGCTTAAATTTTAAATTGTAGAATTATCGTACCAGTGATTTATGCTGGTACGATACACCCAATTGCAAACTCCTTGCAATTGCGTGGATTTAATTTTGCAACCCTGTTACTAAATTCCCTAATTATTACAAAACTGGTGCTGCAAAAGGAGCAAAATAAAACTAGGTTACTCATCCAGAAACGACTGATTAACATTCGCAAGCCATACAGATGTTTTAAAAGGCTTAACTCCTGAACAAACTGTTCATATCAGTACATGTTTACAATATAAATATCAGTGATGATAGACCATTCAATACAAAATGCTTAATTCAATTATTAATTAATTCAAAAATCTAATTCAATAATTACTTGCTCCCGCCATTTACCCATGCCGCAGCCATTTAAACATTTGTCTCTCAATTACTTGGACTATCCATCTTGGCTTGTCTCTTACTACAATTAGCCATGTCTTGATGCAACCTACTGCAAAATACTTGATAACTTCAATTCAGGTTGTAAATTAATTAAATATTCAGTTCGAATAAAAATTAGATATAAAATAAGAATAAAAAACAGTAAAATAAAACTACACATTAAGGACAACAACGATCTTTGAGTTAACCCAACTACAGTTATTACTTGATGCAATAATTGCAAAAATATAACACACCGAAAAACATGATATATTAAAGAAAAACTGGATGCCTGTATCATTTCCCAAAATGTATGAGATGCAGAATTATATATTTAGCAGTAAAAAGGCTGATCCAAAGTTTGATGAAATTCTATGAGCATTGAAATATCTACAAGATAATGTTTCAAAAGTAGAATATAATGTGAGGAGCACTACACATTCAGGAAAACTACATATTGAACGATCCATTAAGTAGGAAATGATGAATTAGCTTATATTTTCTATTATCTCTCTACAATTTGTTCGAATTAAAATGTATTTGGTTTTATGTTTCGTTTATGTTCTGTTTCATCAATCATAAATTATTTTGATAAGAAGGGGGATATGGTGGAAAATTTGGGTTGAAGGTTAGCAACCCAAGTTTGAAGGTTAGGTTGGTCAGAAGAAAGCAGTGACAGGTTTTCTTGCCTGGCATATTGTGATGGACTGAAGAGGACCTGTGATTAACGGTTGTAAATGAAATATTTAGTAATCTAGTTTTTTCAGTTGCGAATCAAAGGCAGAAAACAGAAATATAATTAAAAGAGGGGGTAATCACGGGATAGCAGCAAGAGAAAGAGGATGTGACATTGATAAAAAAGTGGAACTCTCAATACATTTATTATTCAAACTAATAAATATAGAACATAGGCCGAATAACAAGCACAACCTTAATTTTTCTTGTACTCCTGTCGTCGTGTTGTTGGTACTGAGTATGGACTCAAAAGTTGCTTTCATTAGTTTCACTAATATCACTTTTTGCCCCTCCACTCTGTTTCCTGTATATTACCGAGCTTATATTGTATTAAGTGCTTAATGACAAAATTTATATATATATTCCGTTTTATATATTTTATTTGTAGTGATGACAAACTTAAACGTGGTGCGCATTTTAAATAGCTAGATATCAATAAGCAGTTGACTGAAAATGCGCACCACGTTTAGATTTTGAGAAAAATTTTACAAGTTTGAGTAAGAGAGCTCGTAACATTCAAAATATTCAGAAATTTTTGATGTATGTATATCAAAAAGATTCTCTACCGAAAAATTTATTTTCCCCTTTTTAGTCCATTTGTAAAACGTGGTTTTTATAGGGTATTTATTTTACAATTACCATAAAATTAGGGATTTATATATATATATATATATATATATATATATATATATATATATATATATATATATATATATATATATATATATATATATTTTGTTTTCCAGGAGCAGCTGTTTGGTTTAAATAGTATTTGTTTCATAATTACTTAGCATGATCATTGATGTTTCTTTTTAGGTTTTATAGCAATGATTCTTCATTTATCCACGGTGGATTGAATCCTGGGGATATGACCGCGGAGCCAGCTCAAGGACAAGAAGAGATCCACCGTCGTATTGTTTCTTTAAATTTCAGGGATGTCAAGACCAAAATATTCTTTATTGATGCATGTGAAACACTCAACAAAGGAGTTGTCATTCAGGTAGAATAAACATTCTAGATTCATCTCTACGGTGTCAAAATGGCAGTCGAAGGGGTGAGGGGTGTTACATAACGGAGAACAAGAATTGGTACTGTTCAGGGTTCGTAGGGAGAGGGGAAAAAACTGCGAAAAGGGGTATTTTGACAGTTTGGCTGGGGTTTAAAAATCAGATTTCTCCAGGCTGTTCTTAAACTTTTTAATGCTCTCAACAACAGTCTAGATGGGAAGAAACAGTTAGCTACCGAGTTTTTATGAAATAACGGCTTTGAACTTAGCAATGAAAAGACATGTCCTCACCTCAATTCGGTTTTTAGGGGCTCATTATATTTTTTTTTTTTTTTTTTCATTTATGAAAACATCCTTCTGTGTCTTTTGCACTTCAATTTCCTTATCCTCGAATTAAATTTGTAGATTAATAGCCGTACTCCTACTCATTTTAAAATTCAAATAAGAGGCCAGATTTGGGCGAAAAAGGAAATAAAATGAATAGAACAGCAAAGGGACTTTAAGAAATGCAAGGAATTTTTGATGAGTGGGTGAAACTCAAGTCTGTGTTTTGTGTCTGTGTTTGGTTTTCACTCCACCAACAAAGGCTTCATTGGATGTTGGAGCGGTCAAACACCAGTTATTGTGTTTTCAGTACAGTAAGAGAAGGGTTTTTAAAGCTTTTTTTGTGGCCCCCCCCCCCTTCCCACCCCCAAACGAAAATCCTGGATACGCCCTTAGCCAATGAATATGCCAATCACCTAAGCTATATGTAGCAAATGCAATAAATCTATGCTAGATTAATCAGTCTAGGTCTTCCAAGTTTGGTCTTTCAAAATGAAAATCGGCCACTTTTTCATAAAATTAACATTTCCTTGTGTATTTTTTTTGTTTTGTTTCTATGTCTAAACGGCACTGCTCGTGGCCTCAGCACTGCCAGAACAGATAATTTCGTGAGTTTGTAGTGGCAGAACCGTGAGAGGAAAAAAATACCAAAAGGCAACCTTGATTACTGTGACCCATTGAGCAGATTATAGCATAGTCAATAGCAAAATATTGGACTAGATTCCAGAACTCCGAGTATATTGGGGTGGAGTATGAGGGTACGTCATTATTTCCTCCGCACCTTAAAAAAAACTTAAGGGAATTAAGTGAAAAAACTTTTTTCCAAAAAAAAAAGTTTCTCAAAGAAAAGTAATGAGCTACACGAATCCAAGAACAAGCAGAAATATAATCAAATAATAACCCAATTTTAAAATAAACAGAAATCACTATCAATGAATAAACGAGGTCTACGAATAGAAGTTATAATGCGTTATCAAGTCACTTAAAACGAACAGAAATTACTACAAACAGGAGTGGGGCTAGCACCCTCTAAGGCTCCTAAAGACTAGAACATCATTTGCACTTTACTGAAAGCAATTTTTATTTGGTACGGTGTGTTAATCAACGGTGGTGCTGTTTCTCGTATGCAATACTTAAAAAAAATTGTGGTTATACTCAGGAAATAAGTCTATGGGTGTTTGACTGCAATATTCAGTAAAATTCCGGTTTAACCCGTAAAAGCGGTTCGATACCTTGCCTTGAAGGATCACTCTGTCTTGTCCATTATAAACGTTTGTAGGTTGTATAGCCAAACTTTTAAGAATTGATTGGGCGGTCGTGCTTTAACTTGTAGAGCTTGGATAAGCGATCCGAATAAACGACCAAAAACTAAAAGCTGACGTCTATTTTCCAGAAATCTTAGAAAAACAATTTAACTTTTTCTGTTGCTGGAGATAGAGATGTTCAGATTTAATGAAACTTACATTATTAGATGTAATTTTGTGCGAGTGTGATTTTTTTTTTTTTTTTGTAGAATATCTATAAGTGGGATTTTTCTTTTTTTTTAATGGAACAAAATTTTCTTTTTTAAGTTCAGGTAAGGGCAGTCTATAAAATTTTTGGAGCATACCTGCTAGGAAAACGGTAAAAAACACTGCTAAAAAAAAACATCACTTGAGCAATTTGAGCAGCTTTGGGAGTTCCCCGAGGGGGTACCCCTCTTGATTGCACAGGGGGCGTAAAATTTTATTGTCTTTAAACCAAATTTCGTCGTCAGGCGGCAGATTCTCAATAGTTCCAAATGGGGGAAAATCCCATGGAAGAATTTACTAATAGGCCCTTTGTCTTTGAGATGGTCAACTGATTCTGAGGCTCCCAAAAATTTGTTTAAGGTATCAAACGGGCTTAAGAAAGGGAAGGGGAGAAATGAAAGCAATATCCATTACTGGTTTTATTTCTGCTTCTAGTTTTGCCTTTCAAATTTTTAAATAATCAGGAT